>NW_011888865.1:475827-477847 GCF_000151845.1 Pteropus vampyrus | reverse complement strand
ATCATTTTCTCTACATTCATTAGATGAAAATTTTCTCAAAAGATTTTTATTCTCACAAACGGAAGTTGTTAGGTATCTCTGAACTTTAGTTTGCTCTGCAGAGAGAGAATACACATTTAATACTTTAATTACCAAAGATCACAGTAAAACGGCTGCTACCCGAGTGCCTCCAGTGCTGACCAATGAATTTTATTTTATTCTGTTTTAAGTTTGCGTCTTTTATAATCGGATACTTCAAGTTGTTTTTATAAGAAGAGACAATATAAGTAGAAAATTAATCATTAAGAATACTGACTAAATCACTACACATTGGATTAGCATTTCTTGGGGTCATGAAAAATTGTTGGACATTGCATTTTCTAGTATATAAGCAAATACCTTCATATTAAGATAACAATAACTCTTCATTTGATGAGAATTCACAATTAAATTTCTCAATGCTTTAAATCCTATACCATCCTTAATGTTGTCATCTTTGTTTACCTCTTAAGGTCAATGTGATCCTACATTTCAATAATGATTTTCCTAAAATTTTTTTCTAATATTTTATCTTCCCACTCCCCTTACCTTCATCCTTAGAATTGGGGTTGAAATAAATAACAAGCCTATTCTTAATCTCATTTACTCAGAAAAGGGTTAATATGAATAATAAAAAGTCATTTATTTTTTTAAAGTTATGCTAATAAGAATTAAGAGACAGAGAGAGGATTAAAGCTTAAGGAAGTGAATATCTTAGCCTCCAAAGAAAACATAGATGGTATTTTAACCAAATTTAGAGTTAATACTTCATGAAAACATTCATTAACATGGCTATTTCTCTTCTTGGCCTTGTATTTTTTTCAATATCTTATTATGTGGAGAAAATGGAGACATCAACATAGTACAAAAGCTTATTTAAAAGGCAAATGGGTCAAGTGTGTATGAAATAGCAATTATGAAAATAATCACAAACAAGTCACTGAATAAGATTTAATTAATTAGGTTATACCCAAAGAAAGGCTCTGTATTAGTGTATTTAACAACCAAGAAGGGCACATTATGGTCACAAGCCATTTATGGTCATCTATAATAAATACGAGTAACCTAGTGGAAAAGTGAATATATTATATAAATGAGAAACTAGGGGCAGAGATTTTGTTTTAGGTAGCAAGAATCTGTTCTCAATAATTATTAGTATTAAAATATAGGTAGCTAAGACTATAATTTAAAAAAACAAATTACTAGTTCTTTCAAAGGCAACCTATAGTTTAATGTTAAAAAGATGAAGCCGTGTGATAAAAAATTTAATATTCAATTTACAGACAGAAAGACATGTACTATAAAAATAAATTTCTAACTTTAAATGCTTTATTGAAAAAGCCTCCTTGTATATTTACATAAGATAAAAGATCTAAAAAATTAAATGCAATATGGTTATTGTAAGATGAGATTAACACAGCCTGTCATGTCATCAGACCAAGCAGCATTGTAACTTGATAAGTTTTATATATACTGTTTTCAAAGAACCAATTGGTAAAGAAAAGCAGCCTAATAAATATAGTAGTCATTCACTCATTCATTTATTCAGCAAACATATGTCAAATATCATGTGTCAGATAGAGTTCCAAGTGCGAAAAACAAGATTAATAAGAGAAGGACTCTTCATTTAAGGAGTTCACAATCTCTTTGGAGAATTATACACAGAAACAGTTAATTGTAGTCCACTTTGAAGAGTATTATAATGGAAATATGGAAGATGTGCTGTGGGTGACTTGAAAAGAAGACTTTTTTTTTTTTTTTGGTCTGGGTAAGCTGGAAAGAGCTTTTCCAAGAAGATATCTTTAGCATGAGTTGAAGGTTGAATACCAATCCACCACTGGAGAAATGAAGAATCACAATTTAAAATTGGAGAATCATGCACATCGTTAAAGAAAGGAAATTATAAAAGAGCATGTGGTGTTCAGGGATAATGCACGGTTCTGTGTGATTGGAGTAGAGAGCATGTGAAAGAGAAAAAAATGGAAGAGGATAAGACTCCATG
>NW_011888865.1:473549-475777 GCF_000151845.1 Pteropus vampyrus | reverse complement strand
AAGGAAGTGAATATCTTAGCCTCCAAAGAAAACATAGATGGTATTTTAACCAAATTTAGAGTTAATACTTCATGAAAACATTCATTAACATGGCTATTTCTCTTCTTGGCCTTGTATTTTTTTCAATATCTTATTATGTGGAGAAAATGGAGACATCAACATAGTACAAAAGCTTATTTAAAAGGCAAATGGGTCAAGTGTGTATGAAATAGCAATTATGAAAATAATCACAAACAAGTCACTGAATAAGATTTAATTAATTAGGTTATACCCAAAGAAAGGCTCTGTATTAGTGTATTTAACAACCAAGAAGGACACATTATGGTCACAAGCCATTTATGGTCATCTATAATAAATACGAGTAACCTAGTGGAAAAGTGAATATATTATATAAATGAGAAACTAGGGGCAGAGATTTTGTTTTAGGTAGCAAGAATCTGTTCTCAATAATTATTAGTATTAAAATATAGGTAGCTAAGACTATAATTTAAAAAAACAAATTACTAGTTCTTTCAAAGGCAACCTATAGTTTAATGTTAAAAAGATGAAGCCGTGTGATAAAAAATTTAATATTCAATTTACAGACAGAAAGACATGTACTATAAAAATAAATTTCTAACTTTAAATGCTTTATTGAAAAAGCCTCCTTGTATATTTACATAAGATAAAAGATCTAAAAAATTAAATGCAATATGGTTATTGTAAGATGAGATTAACACAGCCTGTCATGTCATCAGACCAAGCAGCATTGTAACTTGATAAGTTTTATATATACTGTTTTCAAAGAACCAATTGGTAAAGAAAAGCAGCCTAATAAATATAGTAGTCATTCACTCATTCATTTATTCAGCAAACATATGTCAAATATCATGTGTCAGATAGAGTTCCAAGTGCGAAAAACAAGATTAATAAGAGAAGGACTCTTCATTTAAGGAGTTCACAATCTCTTTGGAGAATTATACACAGAAACAGTTAATTGTAGTCCACTTTGAAGAGTATTATAATGGAAATATGGAAGATGTGCTGTGGGTGACTTGAAAAGAAGACTTTTTTTTTTTTTTTGGTCTGGGTAAGCTGGAAAGAGCTTTTCCAAGAAGATATCTTTAGCATGAGTTGAAGGTTGAATACCAATCCACCACTGGAGAAATGAAGAATCACAATTTAAAATTGGAGAATCATGCACATCGTTAAAGAAAGGAAATTATAAAAGAGCATGTGGTGTTCAGGGATAATGCACGGTTCTGTGTGATTGGAGTAGAGAGCATGTGAAAGAGAAAAAAATGGAAGAGGATAAGACTCCATGCCATGTTGGATACAGATGGAGATTGAGTGCCATGAGATAAAGATTAGGCTTACAAACTCCAGTGTTTCTAGGTGTCTAGAAAAGGTTTTGATGTAGTTTTACATAGTTACCAGTTCTGCGGTTTATGAAAGATAACATATGGAGATTTTAGGGAGAAAGATGGATTTGGAGAGTGTTACCAGAGTTCATGGGCCATAAACCAAGAGAATGGTAGTAAGAATGCCCAAAAAAGGCGACGATTTTAGAATTTCTTTAGAACATAGAATCGATTACGCTAGAGGAGTAGTTGTGTGTCATGGGTTGAACATCATAGGGAGAAATAATCAAAAATTATTCTAAAGTAGCTAAATTGGGGGTATTGAATCAGGGAGAACAGTGAGAAACAGATTTTAGGGAAAAGTTTCCTGACCTTGGTTTTGGGCATGTTGAAGTTTAGAAAGCTGAAAAATACCCAGGAAGGACTATGACGGGTAGAGGCCTGGAGATATCCTCTTCTTCATAAAAACAAATATTAGAGGTGAAGCATCAAGCTACCCATTTGGATTTTGATTCAGCTTGGTGTGGACTTTTATAAAGTCAAAAGATTAGTTTTTTGCCTATGGGAAAAAAGAAGAGCAGGCAAAACATGAATATGGTACAAATGTATTAATCTAAAGCATCAAGAAGCTCAAAGGACTTTTTGATGTAAAATTTTTGATGTAAAATTTCTCATATCTATGCAGATATGAGAAAATTTTTATTGTGTTTCTGTTTTAAATCCATATTCTGAGATTATGCCCAGGGTTATATTTGATCTTGATTGATAGACATTTAGTGGAAGGTAAATGTATTTGTTCAAACTTTATAGAAAGATAGAAGGTTGTTGTAAAGATAGAAGGTTGTTGTGATTTGGGGATTTTAAGGACTTTTAAAAAAATAATCAACA
>NW_011888865.1:471302-473313 GCF_000151845.1 Pteropus vampyrus | reverse complement strand
ATCACACACCATACATAATATCCCATCATCTTTGCCATTTAATGTAACCTAATCAAGAATGACATCCCATCACCTTCACCATATTCTATTGGTCAGATATCAGTCACCACTGGTTCTGGTGAACTCAAGGGCAGAGTATTACAGAAAAACATGGACACCAGAAGGCAGGAATTATTTGGCGGTCATTTAACCTTAATTAAGTCTGTCAGAGCTAAAGAATATCAGACAGCAGGAAAGGCTTCTCAGGGGAAGTGCACATTGTGATGAGAGTAATATTTCCATGTAGATAAGAAATAGGAAAACAAACCTAGCTGAGTAAGTAGCTTTCCTGAAATATAGGAAAGTGAAGGAAGATCAAACAGGTGGGTCAGAGTCAGATCATAAATGGCCTTGTTTTGTAAATTAAGTAGTACACCAAAAGTCAAGGAGAAAATGGGTAAGTACCAGGCAGGAAGTACCATGGTCAGAGGTCCATGGTATAAATGCCATTCTGGCAGCAATGTGGAGGATAAATTGGGGGAATATAAAATAACAGACAGGGGAACAAATGATATGCTACAGTCCTAGGGTCATATGGCAGACAACTCAGGCAGTAGAGTAGCATCTAGATACAGAAAATACTTAAGAGGCATAGTCACAATATATGGTATCAGTCACAAAGGGTTAGTGAGAGAAGGTTATGGATATTTTTGCATGTGTATTTAAAGCATTAGACTTCTTTCAGGTAACATATGACTTTTAATTTGTAATGGTGTCATAACTGAAGGACACTGATGTTTCTGTAAGTGTGCTAAATCCCTTATATATAAAACCAGATTGATCTTTAAGTACAAATGGCTATGATAAAACAAAATCTTTAGAATGAATTCTCTCACCTATAGCCAAGTGCAGGGCCTACAATAGTTAACCAACCCCTACCTTGAGTGAGTAGAGGAAGACTGGAAAGCTTTACAACACTTTATCATTTAATGTCTTATTTGAAAGGAGCCTCTTGATTACTTTTGGTTTAGTCCAATTTTAAAATGAGGACATAATCTTGGGTCATTTTATCATTAGCAATAAGTAAAGATTATGTTCTGGCACAGAATTGGGAAGGCAGCTGGAAAAATATTTCCATTAGCGGAGACTGGCCCAATACCTATTTGATCATCTCTAAGAGGAGTTTGTTGAGAGCTAGTGGTTTTACCTATATCTCAAAAGACTGAGAAAGGCCTAGTCCAAGATGGAAGAACTGGCACCCTTACAGCTATCTATGTAGTTGGAAAGAACTTGATTAGGAAGAGTTAAATTCACTGCTAGCAGAAAAGCTGATTTGTGGGAGCCTGTTTGCTCTGCTTCATATTAGGCCCACTTCTAGCTAAACATGTTTGAGTAGATATTTTTTGTCTTTTTGTCTGCTCAACATTCGTTATTCTCTTCCTACTTGCACTCCATTTTCTTCTGAGGAATCACCTCTCAGAGAGGCAATTTTGATGAAATGGTAAATAAAGAAATATACCTCTATACTCCAGAAGCTGAAGGAATCGTCTTCATTCCAGATGTTTCTCTCACAGAAGGCAGATAGATGATCTAAATTCTATCGGAATTTAATCATTCCAGCAGCAGCTATCTTTTTGATGTCAGGTTCTTTTATCCTATGAGCTTTCCCACATCTTTCTAGTATATTTTCTTTCTTACTAAGTTTATCAGAACTGTTTTTTTTTTTTTTTTTTATAACCAAAGACGATGATACACTGGCTCATTAACATTTTAGAAGTGAGGAGGAAAGTAGTGTTTATTGAGCTTTATCAGCAGTCAGACATTCTGGTAGATGTTTTATATAGCTTAACACTAAATTGTCATGAAATAAAAATTTACCTTAATATTAATGAGTTGAATTACATTAATACATTTTCTAATATAAAATCTAATTTGCAATTCTGAAATAAAGTCAACTTGGTCATGATGACAGTATATGTTAAAATCTAGACATATATAGCTAGATCCAATATGGTCAGATTTACATAAGGGG
>NW_011888865.1:462602-465682 GCF_000151845.1 Pteropus vampyrus | reverse complement strand
ATAATCAACAACCTCTAGAAAATACATGTTAAAAATAAGTTTTTATGATTTATTGACAATGTAATGATGTAACTATCACTTATACACTGACAGTATTTGACAAGCAAGGTTTTTCTCCTCCATTTATTGTTAGAATTTTTCCTCACTAACACTTAATAGGTATTTTTTATTGTTCCTCTTTCTTAATTGGGAAAAACAAGAGCAGAGAAATTAAATAACATTGTTGAGAACATCAAAAAGTGACCCAGAATTTGAACATTGATCTTTAAGGAGTCTCCTTCAAAAGCAATAAAAGTTCACTTTGAGGCCTCAGTTGCTCCCCTCTCCTCCCTCCCCCCTACCCTCTCTCTCTCCTTAGGCTATTTTTTTAAAGTATTTAACCAAATGAAATCTGTACTTGTTAGCTAAGGTCATTTATTGTTCAAATAATCAGTAATCTTACTAAATACCCCCAAATAAAGCAAAAGATGAAACTCTGGTTTCATCTTTTGCTTTATTTGGGGGTATTTAGTAAGATTACTGATTATTTAGTGAAAGGCCAAAATTTCTCTCTCAATAAGCATTTGATAAATGAATGTGAATGACTTAGTGCTATCAAAAGTACTAAATCAAAAACTTAGTTGAAAACAAGTGAACTAAATCCTGTAGATGAATGATAGTAATAGCAGAAGTCATTCAGCATTAAATTTCCCTTTGGTTAAGCCAATGGCAGCTGAATAGAGAAAAGGTTTTCTTACATGTTAGTAAGGAATAGATTCCCAAGATGCACTACTAACAGAACTTGATTTGTGCATTTGTGACTTTCTAGAGAAACATGTATTTATAACACTATTAAACAGAATAGGCTTAAATCAAAAGCATAAAGTGTGGTTTGACTAGTAGCATCTGGAAAGAATCAATCTCTTTGCCTATAAAGTTTCTAAGCAACCACAAATTGGAGCAATGTAAGGCTAGTTCATGGGAAGTTAAAGCTATAATTTTTAGATTTCAACAGTTTTGGATCT
Source organism: Pteropus vampyrus (assembly GCF_000151845.1). NCBI lineage: Eukaryota > Metazoa > Chordata > Mammalia > Chiroptera > Pteropodidae > Pteropus > Pteropus vampyrus. The sequence goes on along the minus strand of NW_011888865.1, from coordinate 464,678 downwards.
GCTGTAGGGCAAAAATTCTGAAAGCTTATTTACACATTCTGTCTTTATTAAATACAAATTTCATATAATATCAAATAATCACAGCTTTTTTTTGTAAGCAAATGGGCCTTTTGAGGAAGTCCAATTTAAGCCTGTCTTTGTTATGTATAATTCAAATCTGCATATGTAGTCCAGCATAATTATTTTGTAAAATGTAAAACAACACTGAAATTATGGTATTATAATTGTTAAGCTGTGAATTTGCTAACATCAGATACTTCCTGAAATTTTAAATTTTAATTGGATTGAATCTAGTCTTTATCAAACAATACTTCAATGCACCTTCTTACAGTATGAATTTAAATGTAAGTCATTAATTTCCTCCTTTATGCAATGCCCCTATTTGCATTTTATCAGATTAATTTAAATGTAAATATACTTTACACAATTTACCTCTTAAAATCCTTCAAGGTAAATCTCAAAGGTCTGCCACCTAACAAGAAGGCAGGAAAACAGACTTTTCATATAGCATTATAAAATAAAGTCATTTTAGAATACTATAATTTCTCAAAAGGACTTCCTTTTTTGTATGAGATATTCTTTTTAAACAATGTAACATCAGAGACTAGCATAGAGAAAATGAAATAAATCTTTCTCATATATAAAGCAGGAAAGATTCTTTTCTCATAAATTTAGAGTATATCTATGAAAATTTTCCATATAATAGAGAATTTTAATAGAGGCTATCAAGACTTTTATATTAGATAACCAGTTGAGCTCACCATAAGACATATAGAAATAAAAAAACTATTAATTGGTCTTAGTAATATATCAGTTTTCACCAGTAGAATAAGCAACATTTCTATGCTGGTATCAAAGATCTAAAATGATATCTATCTATCTCTATCTATCATCTATCTATTATCTTTCTATCATCTACCTATCTATCATCTATTTATCTATCTATCTATCTATCTATCTATCTATCTATCTATCTACATCTTGATACATATCTATAAATCTTTCTATCTATCTAGTCTAGAAGGAATTTTTCATGTACAAATAGTAAAATAGTACCATATTATAAATGCAACATGATTTTTTTCTTTTTAGTGATATAAACCAAGGGCCGAAAGTGACCAGTAGAAATTAATTAATCCCAGCTCACTAACCTCCTTAAATCTAAAGCCATAGACTCTGGTCCCCTAGACATAAATGAGCAAAATGGATTCGTAAAACAGCCAAAATGGAAAATGTAAAGATTGACTGAGTATGCAGTGGGCACATTTCTCCATCAGCTAGCTTTCCATAAAAAAGACCCCTACATACTCTCCTCCCACCACCTGCCCACACGCATACAATTAAAGCAGACTCCATTGGTACTTACTGGTATGTCAGAGTCCAATATTTTGCTCCAGGCTTTGTTTCCTTCATTCTGTTCCAGGAGCCTACTGCCTGTTATTTCAATTCATCAGTTATTTCTTGAACAGCTATAATGCACCTATAATGTAGAGACCTAATAGGTGATTAAGATTTAGACATTGCTTTTCAGAAACTGATACTCTTGTGGAGGTGGTTAGATCCATATATTATTAATGCTAATGAAAAAAAAAATCCTGACATTTGTTTATCATATGCTGCAAAAGAGAAGGCATTGTGTTCTAGAACCCTACTGTGTGCTAGACACTGTGGTAGGCACTTTACCTTCATTATCAAATTCTCAATACCTTCATTATCAAATTCTCAATATCAAATTCTTCATACCAAATTCTCTCAAAAGTCTATGTGGATAAGGATATCAGAATGATATATTTAGCTATTTTAGTGTGTCAGAAGTTAGACCCACGTCCGCCTCTGTCTGACTAGAAACCTTCTACTGCCTTTCTGCTTCCTATATTTTCAATGAGGGAAACCGGAAAGGTGCCTTAGAGAGGGTGAATTATGAAGATGTAATTACACAGCTTATTTTTCCTCTTTAAATAAATAACACAAGTTTTCATAAGGATTCAGAATACCTAATAATGTTGAAAAAATACATCTCCACCATATGTCACTTTTATGTAGGTGAGAGGAAGCTCAGATCTGTGAAACTGTTCA
>NW_011888865.1:460344-462552 GCF_000151845.1 Pteropus vampyrus | reverse complement strand
TGAGAGCTAGTGGTTTTACCTATATCTCAAAAGACTGAGAAAGGCCTAGTCCAAGATGGAAGAACTGGCACCCTTACAGCTATCTATGTAGTTGGAAAGAACTTGATTAGGAAGAGTTAAATTCACTGCTAGCAGAAAAGCTGATTTGTGGGAGCCTGTTTGCTCTGCTTCATATTAGGCCCACTTCTAGCTAAACATGTTTGAGTAGATATTTTTTGTCTTTTTGTCTGCTCAACATTCGTTATTCTCTTCCTACTTGCACTCCATTTTCTTCTGAGGAATCACCTCTCAGAGAGGCAATTTTGATGAAATGGTAAATAAAGAAATATACCTCTATACTCCAGAAGCTGAAGGAATCGTCTTCATTCCAGATGTTTCTCTCACAGAAGGCAGATAGATGATCTAAATTCTATCGGAATTTAATCATTCCAGCAGCAGCTATCTTTTTGATGTCAGGTTCTTTTATCCTATGAGCTTTCCCACATCTTTCTAGTATATTTTCTTTCTTACTAAGTTTATCAGAACTGTTTTTTTTTTTTTTTTTTATAACCAAAGACGATGATACACTGGCTCATTAACATTTTAGAAGTGAGGAGGAAAGTAGTGTTTATTGAGCTTTATCAGCAGTCAGACATTCTGGTAGATGTTTTATATAGCTTAACACTAAATTGTCATGAAATAAAAATTTACCTTAATATTAATGAGTTGAATTACATTAATACATTTTCTAATATAAAATCTAATTTGCAATTCTGAAATAAAGTCAACTTGGTCATGATGACAGTATATGTTAAAATCTAGACATATATAGCTAGATCCAATATGGTCAGATTTACATAAGGGGTGTGTGTGTGTGTGTGTGTGTGTGTGTGTGTGTCTATGATTATAGCAAAATTGCCTAATTTTTAGTACCTATTAGTCTCAAGATTGAATTGGTCAGTGCATCTCTTTTCTTTATTCTATAAAAGACATTCTTTAAATTTGAAAATTTTCACCTCTTAATGGGTTGATACTAGGTTCAGACAGTTTTGCAGGTGACTTCCCCGCAAAACTATCTGAGCCTAGTATGTTCCTCATAGGCATATTTAAAAATCTTTATTCACTATCTTTAATAGTTACAGGATTACTGAGGCTTTCTATTTTTTGAGCCAATTTTGATGTTATGACTTTCAAGGAATTTGTCCATTTCTTTAAGATTTTCGAATTTATTTTCTTATACTGAGTCTTGGACCAAATCACAATTCCAGAAGGTATCATTTATGTAGAATATAATATAAATATGGTGCCTGAAGTTGTGCAGAGTAATGTTCTGGTCTTCTCTTTTTCTGAAGGTATCTTTTTAGAATTAATGGTTTTCAGAACTTTTTCTTTACTAATATAACTATTTAGGGCTCTAAATCTTTCAATAATTTTAACAGCACTCTTCACATTTAGTGTATAGTAGTGTTATTCCTGTTTTCTTTAACTCCTAAGTTATTTAGAAATATGCTTTTAAAATATCCAAATATATGTGTTTTCAAAGCTGTTTTTTATTCTTGATTTCTAGTTATTTCATGTTCAACTACATTGTCTCTATGGTACAGATTACTTGAAATTTGTTGAGATTTACTCTATAGCCTAATATGGGGCAAATTTTTATAAATGTTCCATGTATTTGAAAAGAATGTGCATTCTCCTAACATATGTTTTCATGGTTTAAAATCTTAGTTACTACTTTCTGTGCACTTTAAAGATATAATTCTATTCTCTTATGGCTTCCATTTTATTCCCTTTAAGTTGTGGTTTTGTAGATAGATCTGTCTTTCCTCTCTAGCTTATTTTAAGGCCTACTCTGAACATATTAAAACATAGTTATATATTATTAATTCTGCAGTTTAATATATTTGTTAGTATTTTACTCTTATTTTCTTATACTGAGTCTTATTAAATACTATAATATTTTAAAGCTATAATATCACACTATTCTACCTTAAAATACTAATTATGTACCTCTAAAAAGAAAATTATATATATTTTCTACGTAATTACCTGGAAAATTTTCAATAAATTTTTAATATTATCCACTACTTGCTTTATATTCAAATGTTCCTTATTGTTTCAAAAATGTCATTTTACAGGTGGTTTATTCAAATCTGGATCCAAACAAGGTACACATTTTGCCTTTTTGTTGGTTCCTTTATTTTTGTTTTTACTTTTAAATTCTCTTAA
>NW_011888865.1:456602-460294 GCF_000151845.1 Pteropus vampyrus | reverse complement strand
GGGCCTTTTGAGGAAGTCCAATTTAAGCCTGTCTTTGTTATGTATAATTCAAATCTGCATATGTAGTCCAGCATAATTATTTTGTAAAATGTAAAACAACACTGAAATTATGGTATTATAATTGTTAAGCTGTGAATTTGCTAACATCAGATACTTCCTGAAATTTTAAATTTTAATTGGATTGAATCTAGTCTTTATCAAACAATACTTCAATGCACCTTCTTACAGTATGAATTTAAATGTAAGTCATTAATTTCCTCCTTTATGCAATGCCCCTATTTGCATTTTATCAGATTAATTTAAATGTAAATATACTTTACACAATTTACCTCTTAAAATCCTTCAAGGTAAATCTCAAAGGTCTGCCACCTAACAAGAAGGCAGGAAAACAGACTTTTCATATAGCATTATAAAATAAAGTCATTTTAGAATACTATAATTTCTCAAAAGGACTTCCTTTTTTGTATGAGATATTCTTTTTAAACAATGTAACATCAGAGACTAGCATAGAGAAAATGAAATAAATCTTTCTCATATATAAAGCAGGAAAGATTCTTTTCTCATAAATTTAGAGTATATCTATGAAAATTTTCCATATAATAGAGAATTTTAATAGAGGCTATCAAGACTTTTATATTAGATAACCAGTTGAGCTCACCATAAGACATATAGAAATAAAAAAACTATTAATTGGTCTTAGTAATATATCAGTTTTCACCAGTAGAATAAGCAACATTTCTATGCTGGTATCAAAGATCTAAAATGATATCTATCTATCTCTATCTATCATCTATCTATTATCTTTCTATCATCTACCTATCTATCATCTATTTATCTATCTATCTATCTATCTATCTATCTATCTATCTATCTACATCTTGATACATATCTATAAATCTTTCTATCTATCTAGTCTAGAAGGAATTTTTCATGTACAAATAGTAAAATAGTACCATATTATAAATGCAACATGATTTTTTTCTTTTTAGTGATATAAACCAAGGGCCGAAAGTGACCAGTAGAAATTAATTAATCCCAGCTCACTAACCTCCTTAAATCTAAAGCCATAGACTCTGGTCCCCTAGACATAAATGAGCAAAATGGATTCGTAAAACAGCCAAAATGGAAAATGTAAAGATTGACTGAGTATGCAGTGGGCACATTTCTCCATCAGCTAGCTTTCCATAAAAAAGACCCCTACATACTCTCCTCCCACCACCTGCCCACACGCATACAATTAAAGCAGACTCCATTGGTACTTACTGGTATGTCAGAGTCCAATATTTTGCTCCAGGCTTTGTTTCCTTCATTCTGTTCCAGGAGCCTACTGCCTGTTATTTCAATTCATCAGTTATTTCTTGAACAGCTATAATGCACCTATAATGTAGAGACCTAATAGGTGATTAAGATTTAGACATTGCTTTTCAGAAACTGATACTCTTGTGGAGGTGGTTAGATCCATATATTATTAATGCTAATGAAAAAAAAAATCCTGACATTTGTTTATCATATGCTGCAAAAGAGAAGGCATTGTGTTCTAGAACCCTACTGTGTGCTAGACACTGTGGTAGGCACTTTACCTTCATTATCAAATTCTCAATACCTTCATTATCAAATTCTCAATATCAAATTCTTCATACCAAATTCTCTCAAAAGTCTATGTGGATAAGGATATCAGAATGATATATTTAGCTATTTTAGTGTGTCAGAAGTTAGACCCACGTCCGCCTCTGTCTGACTAGAAACCTTCTACTGCCTTGCTGCTTCCTATATTTTCAATGAGGGAAACCGGAAAGGTGCCTTAGAGAGGGTGAATTATGAAGATGTAATTACACAGCTTATTTTTCCTCTTTAAATAAATAACACAAGTTTTCATAAGGATTCAGAATACCTAATAATGTTGAAAAAATACATCTCCACCATATGTCACTTTTATGTAGGTGAGAGGAAGCTCAGATCTGTGAAACTGTTCAATATTGAAGCCTGAGAATAGATTTTGTGTATCAAGTAACTCTAACATGCATAAGAGGAAGTACATTTTTTTCCAGGAAAGAGGGGTTTCCTCTTCCTTGTAAGAGATTACATTAGAGCATAGATTCAAAAACTGGTCCTGTCATTTACCAGTGGAGGGACATAGAACCAGTTAGATAGCTTCTCTGAATTTCAGTTCCTCAGGGATCAGGTGAGGTGACAAAGTTTGCCTCACATGTTGTGTAGATCAAATGTACCTGCATATACCTGGCACAAGGTAAACTTTCAAGACCTGTTCCATTTCCTTTCTCAGACAATTTAGAGTGTCTGGCCCTGAGATTTCTCCGTTTAGAGTTATATGTAGCTGTTCACCCAGCATTCTTTATGTGACATTATGCAATTCAGGAAAAGCATGTTTCTAAGGCTTCAACTATATCTTTGGTGTGAAGCTCTTTATTGCCTTTCTTAAATGCCTGATTGAATAGAGAGCCAACTTGTTTCAGGGTCCAACTTTCAATAGAACAGTTAAAGTAAATGAAGCTGTTCTGTGTATGTGTGTGTTTTTTATTCTCTTGAAGAAAGACAATCTTTGACCTTAGGCAAATTATTATGCCTAAGTCCTTATAGAAAAAATACAGTGACCATTTCTGCCTCAAGATGTTGTCATGAGAACCAATCAATAAGGTGTTTTAGAGGGATGAGAAATATGAACTTTTTTGTCCCCTTCTTGTTAAGGTCATTGACAATTTGTAGGAAATTGTACTTCTTATGAAAGACAAAATAGCACAGTGGTTTAAAAAGTGAATTCGGAAGCATATCAACCCTAAATTTCAACCTAATTCTCCTGCATGGTGGCTTCGATAACTTGTATGGGACTTTCTTTTTTAAAAATTTTTGAGTTAGAAAAATAGTGTGTAAATTCATGGTTTTGAATATATAATTAAACTTATGTAAGTTTATATATTAAAGATCTGCCATATTATAGTATAAAATATAAATTTGAGAGCAATCAAATTAAGGCAAAGCCATTATAATTTAGAAAAAGATGTCCATATGTAGAGACTTAATTTTCTTCAATTTCAATAAACAATATTTCAGTACTTAGTGTTTATCACACCCTATACTGGACTCTAGAGATTTAAAATTTGGCAAAACATGAATTCTAGGTTATACACAATGTCATTTTTCTCTCTCACTTACTAAAAACTTATTGTGTTTCAAGCACATAAAAATAATATTAAACTTTTATAGAAAGCTCATTATTAGACTTTTTTAATGAAAGTCTAGACTAAGCTTTTCATGTATTTTATTTCATCTCATACAATTCCCAATGACATACACCTTGTTTTCACATTTGATAGACGATTGAACAGCCTTAAAGGATAAATAACTTGTCTAGGTTATACTGGAACTAACAAATAATCAGAATCTTAGTCTTCAATTCCTAATCTCTACCTTAGGTAGGAATGTTAACACCAAATGTATAATTTGCCTTTATGAATTATATCATTTTTTCTGGATGAATAATTTGCCTTAAATTGAGTTTATGTTGGTCCTTTGATATAGTGGATGGTTTTGACTGCATGATCGTTTTAGGGACCCTTTATCTTGGAAACTTGTCTGTATTTTAGAAGAATGTTTATATAGCGAGCCATGAAGGGTAGGCAAACATAGAATTATTATTTCTTCTTATTAGTAGTAGTAATTATTATATTCTTATA
>NW_011888865.1:454133-456417 GCF_000151845.1 Pteropus vampyrus | reverse complement strand
ATATTCTTAATATGATTCTTAATAATAAGAATAAAATCCTTATTATTAATAATTATGAAACAATGAGAAAGTTATAAAAGGATGGGAAAGGAAGTCATGACATGCCGTGTAAAAGGCTAATACAAGGGATTTTGGAAAAGCAGATTGAGCAAAATTTTACAATGTGTATTACAGGTCCCGAATATAATTGAGCAAACCTTTGATCCCACTGAAAATAAGAGCTGGCAATGGTAACGTTGGGCGCTTCTACAGTTTAGGATTGTTTTCAAAGTCACTAGCTATATGGGCTGTGACAATGCAATAAAAGCATGAAACAGAATTGAAGAGCTTGGATTTAGAAAGTAAATTATCTGTCAGTGTCTGAGATCTTGTCTTTTCTATTTGTATGAACCAAGATAAGTAGGTGCAAGGTAAATATAAATAATGGAATGTGTGCATTTACTACTGGCTCTAATCTAAGACTTTTAGAGTAATGATAAATGTACAATTCCAGGAATAATTAATATATAGCTGCAGAGACTTTGAACAATTACCCTTTGCTTAGTTTGAGGCTTAGCAAACTACACAGTACATGGTCCAATTCTGGCCTACTGTGTGTTTTCATAAGTAAGTTTTATTAGAACACAGCCATGCCGTTCATTTAGGTACTGTCTATGGCTGTTTTCATGCTAAAGTGGCACAAGTGACCACAAAGACATGGCTCTCAAATCCTGAAATATTTACTATTTAACTCTATGCAAAAATTTTGCTGACACCTGACTTAGAAGATTATCTAAATTCTGGAGGTTTCAGGTGAAGTAGATAAATTAGCATAAAACAAACACAAAAAATTCATGACTTCTTAAAATAAGAGCTTGGTCTTTTTAAGTACTTGTCATAAACCCCTTTTTATGCACTTATCCATTTGGAGAAAGTGATTATTTCCCAGAATTTTTTTTACAAGTCTTATGACTATAATATGATCATATTAAATATAATCACTCTGTCAACAAATATTTTTGAGTCGATTCTGAGTACTAGAACTCAACAGGGCACTAGAAATACAAGTTGTGTTAGATATAGCTCATGCCTTTAAATAATTCCCGGTGTATGTGGAGTTTATACTAAATCTTTTTATTTAAGCTCAGATTCTTGTAGATATCATATAGTTAGATTTTCTTTATAATCCAATTCGTCTATCTCTGCTTTTTAATTAAAGAGTTTAGACTATTTACATTTGATGTAATTATTAATATGCTACAATTTAAATCTGCTACCTTGCTATTTGCTTTCTATTTTTACCCTCTGTTCTTTGCTCCATTTTCCCCTTATTCCTGCTGTTTTTTGGACTGATTTTGAGGTGAGTCGATGTGGTTTTCTTTATGTTTATTCTGCTTGAGGTTTTCTTAAATCTGTGGATTTATAGTTAAATTTGGAAAATTATTGGTCACTCTTCAAATATTTTTTCTTCCCTTATCCACTTTCTAGGACTCCATTTGCACATATGTTAGAGTGCTTGATATCATTGATGATCTGTTCTTTTTTTAAAAATCTCTGTGTTTCATTTTGAAAAATTTTTAATCATTATTTTTTATCACTATCAATTTCTTCAGGTTTTCTTGTCTTCTGCAGCATCTTAATCTATGGTTACTCTCATCCAGTGTATTTTCACTTCATGTATCTATTTTTTATCTTTATATATTCCATCTCTTTCCTCATCCTCATCTTGTTCATGTTCTACTGTATATTCTTAAATGCATGGAGCACATTTTTGAATTAGCTTTTCAAGCATTCTTATCTGCTAATTTCATCATCTCTATAATTTCTGGCTCTGTATTATTTTTTAATCATGATTATGGGTCATATTTTTTTGCTTCTTTGCATGTAATTATTATTTTGGGGGGATGCTACACATTGTGTACTTAGCACTGTTGATGGCCAGGATTACTGTATTCTCTTCAAGTATTAGACTTTCTCTGGCCCACCATTAAGTTGCATAAAATTAGTTTAATATTTTTGAGGCTTGCTTTTAATCTTTTATTGGGTAAAACATCCCTAAATCTACGGTTAATTAGGGTTATTTATCCCTAGAACTAAGGCAATATCCTTCTTAGTCCTTGATCTCCTGCTCAAATAACATGAAGTCTCTTTACTCTGGCTGGTAGAAATGTGAAATATTTCCAGCTCTACATGAGCTATGGGAGTTGTTCAGTTCTTTCTAGTGAGTTTACCCCCAGCCTCATGGAGCCTCAACCCATGCATGCCTAGATAATTATATAACCAGAGAATTGGTGGGAGTTGGGGG
>NW_011888865.1:450869-454083 GCF_000151845.1 Pteropus vampyrus | reverse complement strand
GGCTCTGTATTATTTTTTAATCATGATTATGGGTCATATTTTTTTGCTTCTTTGCATGTAATTATTATTTTTGGGGGATGCTACACATTGTGTACTTAGCACTGTTGATGGCCAGGATTACTGTATTCTCTTCAAGTATTAGACTTTCTCTGGCCCACCGTTAAGTTGCATAAATTAGTTTAATATTTTTGAGGCTTGCTTTTAATCTTTTATTGGGTAAAACATCCCTAAATCTATGGTTAATTAGGGTTATTTATCCCTAGAACTAAGGCAATATCCTTCTTAGTCCTTGATCTCCTGCTCAAATAACACGAAGTCTCTTTACTCTGGCTGGTAGAAATGTGAAATATTTCCAGCTCTACATGAGCTATGGGAGTTGTTCAGTTTTTTCTAGTGAGTTTACCCCCAGCCTCATGGAGCCTCAACCCATGCATGCCTAGATAATTATATAACCAGAGAATTGGTGGGAGTTGGGGGAGACTTCTCTTTAGATGTCTAAGGGTGTCTCTGTCTCTGTCTCTGTCTGTCTGTCTGTCTGTCCCTCCCTCCCTCCCTCCACCTTTCCCTTCTCCCTCCTTCTCTCCTTTCATCTTTCCCTTCCTCCCTCCCTCTCCTTCTCTCTCTCTCTGACATTATGCATGGAAATTCTACCTGTGTCCACCACCCTGAACTCGTTTCTTTCTTCTCAATGTATTGAAGAAACTGGGCTCCATTTAGGTCCCATATTTCATGCTGTCTCCTAAAAATTGCCTACGGGCAGGACAGTAAGCTGGGGCAATTGTCAAGATCACTTCATTTATTTTTTTCCTCTCAGAGATCACAGGGATATCTATTATCAAATGACTGAAAATAATTGGTTCATATATTTTGTATGGTGTTCTAGTTACAATATTTATGATTGGAGGGTAATTTCCCTAGTGGCCAATTCTTCATGAGTAGGAGTAGAAGTCATAATTATGGTAAATGAATTGTGAAATATAATGGATAATTGTACAATACTTATTTAGTTTCCAGAGACACAAACTACTGATTACCCATAGAAGTTGGGGAAGAATTTATAAGGAAGATATGATATTTAAGTGAGGTTTGGAAGTTTTTTATTTGTTTGTATTTAGCCAATCTTATTTTTCATACTTTTTATTGATAACTGCAAATCTTTACTTTTTAAGCTTCCTATCGAAATAATCACACCTTATTCTTAAGAATTAGCCTCCTTTAAAACATTGAGGTAATTTGGCTTATAAAACATTTTCTCCCTCATATTCTCACCTTTTCTTAATAAGTTATCTTCCTCTTTCTTCATGCTGAAAGCTCACCTGTTCACCTGTATCATTGATTCCATCCCATTATGTCTTTCAGGTGACAGAGAAAAATAATGCATTTAGAAACTAGAATAAATTATATTCCTGGGTTACCAATTGTATTTTCTTTGAATAGCAGTATAGAAACCTCAATTAGTCTTAAGAATTAGCTGATCAAATATAGCTGAATATTTACTATATTTACTATAAAATATAAATCAATGGAATTTGATGGACTGAATATACAGATTAAAAATCAAACATTTAGTATAAACGAAGCCGAATAGGTTCTATGATCCTATTGGGGTGGGGAGCTATAAGAAGCCCTAATAGCCATAAGAAGGAAGGATACCATTTTATTTCTCATTCAACTTTAGGCAAGGCTAGAGAAATTAGAGTAGAAAGCCGAAGTGTAATACGCATATTTTAATATCTTTTTAAGAAGAGTTGTTTGTAGGGTGCTTAGGGATTTCATCCTTTTTCCTTAGTTCCGAATGCTCTCCAGAAGTTATTGGACTTTCTCACATTTAAACATAAATAAATTCCAGATGTCCTAGACAATAATTTTTAGGCAGTTTCACCTTATTACTACTAAGTATGTCTGGAAATGTATTAACTCTTTCCATCTCCAGGGCACCCTTAATGAAGTTTAAGTCAACAAATTCCTCAATGATTCTGCAGCAGAGACAGGGTGTTTAGCACTAGTCCTTGAGTCTGCTGTTAAGACCTAGTCTTTGAGTTTGCATCATTGTGGTTTACTAAACAGTACAGCACAGTTAGGGGATTAACAAGTCAGAGCAATGCATATTCATTCACTTCTGTTGACCATTGTTTTAGAATATATATGTACCTCAAACCAAATCTGGAAAAAAATTAATTATCAAAAAAAGAATATTTTTATAGGTTTATTCATTTTTGAGAAGCATATTGTTATATTAAAAAGGGGGTCATTTTGTTGGCATTGGAAGGAATTTACAATTTGGAGTTGGACACATCTGGGTTTAAATTTCAATTCTATTTTTTAGTATATCTACTCATATACCCATTTCTACCCACAAGACTCCATATGATATATCTCTCCCTCAAGGAACTAACAAAACAGAAAGAACAATGTAAGAGAAATGGCCTGGGTTCATATCCCAGCTCTGCTATTTTCCAGCCGTGTGGCCTTGAATAAGTTGCTTGATTTATCTGATCTTCAGTTTCTGTATGTGTATAGAAATGAGACTTAGGGTATAATATACATTTTATGGGTTGTTCTTAAGATTAAATTAGTTACCATATAGCAAAAACAAAGCCAGTTGCTTGGGTATAGTAAATACCCAGTGAGTGACAATTTGTGTGTGTTTTAATAATATTAAACATCAATCATCCAGTTGTGAAACTGAGTATGTCCTATTTGTCAGGGCAGGAGTGGCACATTTGATGACACTGTGTCTCATCTCTTTACTTGTGTCTTAGCAGCCATTCATGTGCTGTAGCGTGATAATAGCGAAGTCTTTGTTTGTGTAGTTGGTAGGGTTATTTTTCCAAACAGCCTAGAGAGAAGTTACCACTTCAGAGTTATCACTAGCTTCCCCAGGGCTTAATTTCAGAGGTGTTAGAGTTGAGAACAGGGACTCATTTTATCTACTTAATATCTTGCATAAAAAAAAAAAGAAAACGAAGGTGTGAAAATCGGTTTCATGTACCAATGAAAAGAAAAGCTTATTACCAGTTTCATCTCCAAAAAGGAAAAACTGTACTTGCTGTTTGATGAAGACAGAACAAGTACCCTCACTGAGCTCAGCATCATCAAAGTGCTTCAAACAATGCCAAGTCTTAATGGGGGCTGAATTTAATAAAATTCCACAGTCAGCTTTTATCAAGGCCACTGTGAAGGAGATCTCTGCAGAAATGATCCAGAAAGTGTG
>NW_011888865.1:444399-450819 GCF_000151845.1 Pteropus vampyrus | reverse complement strand
TCTGCTGTTAAGACCTAGTCTTTGAGTTTGCATCATTGTGGTTTACTAAACAGTACAGCACAGTTAGGGGATTAACAAGTCAGAGCAATGCATATTCATTCACTTCTGTTGACCATTGTTTTAGAATATATATGTACCTCAAACCAAATCTGGAAAAAAATTAATTATCAAAAAAAGAATATTTTTATAGGTTTATTCATTTTTGAGAAGCATATTGTTATATTAAAAAGGGGGTCATTTTGTTGGCATTGGAAGGAATTTACAATTTGGAGTTGGACACATCTGGGTTTAAATTTCAATTCTATTTTTTAGTATATCTACTCATATACCCATTTCTACCCACAAGACTCCATATGATATATCTCTCCCTCAAGGAACTAACAAAACAGAAAGAACAATGTAAGAGAAATGGCCTGGGTTCATATCCCAGCTCTGCTATTTTCCAGCCGTGTGGCCTTGAATAAGTTGCTTGATTTATCTGATCTTCAGTTTCTGTATGTGTATAGAAATGAGACTTAGGGTATAATATACATTTTATGGGTTGTTCTTAAGATTAAATTAGTTACCATATAGCAAAAACAAAGCCAGTTGCTTGGGTATAGTAAATACCCAGTGAGTGACAATTTGTGTGTGTTTTAATAATATTAAACATCAATCATCCAGTTGTGAAACTGAGTATGTCCTATTTGTCAGGGCAGGAGTGGCACATTTGATGACACTGTGTCTCATCTCTTTACTTGTGTCTTAGCAGCCATTCATGTGCTGTAGCGTGATAATAGCGAAGTCTTTGTTTGTGTAGTTGGTAGGGTTATTTTTCCAAACAGCCTAGAGAGAAGTTACCACTTCAGAGTTATCACTAGCTTCCCCAGGGCTTAATTTCAGAGGTGTTAGAGTTGAGAACAGGGACTCATTTTATCTACTTAATATCTTGCATAAAAAAAAAAAGAAAACGAAGGTGTGAAAATCGGTTTCATGTACCAATGAAAAGAAAAGCTTATTACCAGTTTCATCTCCAAAAAGGAAAAACTGTACTTGCTGTTTGATGAAGACAGAACAAGTACCCTCACTGAGCTCAGCATCATCAAAGTGCTTCAAACAATGCCAAGTCTTAATGGGGGCTGAATTTAATAAAATTCCACAGTCAGCTTTTATCAAGGCCACTGTGAAGGAGATCTCTGCAGAAATGATCCAGAAAGTGTGCGTGTGTGTGTTTAAATGTTGGAAGAAATGAACCTGCTGAATGAACAATATACAACAGTTATTTGTAGATTAGAAAGCACTATGCAAATTGTCATCACTAATATTATAATATAATATTTAGAATTTGTTTTATTTGTTATCTGTTTCCTAGTCTGTAGATATACAATGGTCTGAATTCTTTGGCATGGCCAACTGTTAGAAAATCATTAAAATAATGCTCCAATACATTAAGAAGTTTGAGAAAAGATCTACTGTATTTGTTTAATGCCCTGATTTAAAAAAAAAAAAGTTATTTTCAATCAGAGTTTTTGTCTTGAATAGGAAATATTTTTTCTTACTTTTACTAATAATCATTTAAAAATAATGCCAAGATTAAAACAAAACAACAGACACTCCTGCATAGTGGGTCCTTATTGTTACTATGTTAAATTTAACTTCTTATGTCTTCATGTTATTACTGTATTTATTCACATACTTTTCATTCTGCCACTTTCACTTTACCAGTACAATTTATCCATTCATTCAAAAGATAATTCCTGAGCACTTGCTTTATGTGCTAGATAGACCTTGAAGACACACTAGTAAGCACTGCCACTGGTCTTAGACATGAAACAAGTAATCACCCAATAGTATAAAATCAAGCCATTAGGTGCTATGAAGGATCGGAATGTGCTGCAGTGAGAACATGTAGTAGACAATTTGACCCAGTCAGGAAGACCTTTTCTGCAGAATGCAAAATACACATGGACTTAGAGTCTAAACACCTTGTGCCTTTTGATAAATTGATTCACAGTCTCGTGCTCCTTACTGTAAAATAGGAAGATTAATGTTTATCTCACATGCTCGATATGTGGATTAAATGTACAACAAGAATAACCTGCTACTGCCCTCACTCTCCTGCAGTCCATTCTCTATTTATAGTCAGAATGGTGATGTTTTAAAAAAGACATCCAGTCTACGGCCATGCTACCCTGAACAAACCCAATCCCATCTGATCTTGGAAGCTAAGCAAGGTCAGGCCTGGTTAGTACTTGGATGGGAGACCACCTAGGAAGACCAGGAGCTGTAGGTGTAAAAAATAAAAACATAAGGGATTGTAAAAAGACAAAGTCCTTGCAATCTGTGAGGTCAACCAAAAGTTGCTTGGCCTGAAAAAAAAAAAAAAAAGAAAGAAAAAGATATCCAGTTATCCTGTATCTCTGCTCATAGCTATCTCTGCTCATAGCCCCTTGGTACCTTTCTCTCAATCTCAGGAAAAATTTAAAATCTTTCTAGTGGCCCATGAGGCCCCAAATGAATTAGTCCTTTCTCATCTCTCCTACCCCTCACTTAATTCTCTCCCTTGTACAACCATTTATAGTCACAGCAACTTTTTTTTTTTTTTTTACTATTATTTTAATATCAGCAAGCTGAGCTGGTTCCACCCAATGGCCCTTATTTATTCTGTAGTTGTTCTTCTCTCTCTGGAATGCTCCCTCCAAATATTCACATGACTCACTGTCTCATTTATTTTAGGCCTTTTGCTGAAATGTCATCCGCTCAAAACTACTTTTTCTGATCCCTTTATCGATATTATCTCCTCCTGTCCCATTTCCTACTCTGGTTCTCTTCTCTTTTACCTACTTTGAGTTTTCTTCATAGTACTTATTGATAATGTTAATTGTTATAAGAAAACCATGATAATATTTACTACTCATATTTATTATTTGCCAGACTCTCTTCTAAAATCTTTATACCTGTTAACTCAATTAATACTCTATATAACCCAAAGAGATAGATAATTACTATTAACCACATTTTACAGATAGAATAAGGCAGAGCAGTTAGGTAATTTACCAAGATCACAAAGTCATAGCCAAGTGATTAAGTAAGGATACAGGATCTGGATTCCAAAAGTCATGCTCTTGACAATTATGCTCTGTTTTCTCTCAGCTTGGGAGTGTGCCATATACTTTTATCCCTCCTCGTTTATTTTGTGTTTTTTTTTTTTTTTTTTTTTTTTTTTTTTTTTTTGCTGACACATCATAAACACCATGACAGGGACTGAGTTGGTAGGACCTAGAACAATGCCTCACATTCATTCAGTGGATGCTCAGTAAATGTTTATGAATGAATAGCAGCCCCTGAAAGTGCATAATGCAATGCCTAGCAAAAGCTAGTCTTTATTATGTACATTTATGGTAATTATATTTTCCTGCTTTAGAAATTCACATGGGGATAAATAAATAAATAGAAATTGACACATGGAGATGGAAGTAACTGTCCCTAGAAAAATTATTGAGTCTGAAACATCTGTCTCAGGTGCCATTACCCTTCTATTTTAATGTCCTTACCTTCTGCTTTTGCCTCTACTACCAGGTCTTCAGTGTCCTGTACTCTCTTCTGTCCCCATTATATTCTTTTTGAAAATGATCTGAACACTTTCGCCTGGGGTATAGACAACTGAGTGGTGACTTAGTACTACCTCAGTGCAACATGATTCTAACTGATCTCATTCAGAAATAATATTCAATAATTATTTATCAAACACTAACTTATGTTTGGGACAATATGAAAGATGCTGGGAATATAGAGTGAAAGTCATGTTCTTCCCCTTCAGGGCACCCTAACTAACTCTTCTAATCATCCCCCACAATGATTTTCATAAAATGCTACATTTGCTTCATTGTATGGCTTCAAGAAAATGACCCTTTGTGATATTTTTTCTGTTTCTTTATCCTTCTCCTTTCATGCTCCAATTATACTAGTAAGCCTCTAATGTTACTACTGCAGGGGATGCCTTTTGTGCTTTCACACAGCCTCTTCTCTCCCTTACTGTGCTCCTGCATCACCTGGTTCACTTGCTTGCCCTTCAAATTTTAGCTCAACTGTCACCACTCCCAAGAAGGTTTGCAGGTTAAACTTCTCTGTTGCCAGAAGACCCTGTTCATACTTGTATCATCTTTTATCATCCTATTTGCTAGCACTGAAGCAGGGCCTATGCGCTTATCACTTAAATTGTTATTCTGAGAGCCATTTTCTAACATGGGTTTTCTCTCCACATACCAAGCGATATTGGACATCAGCAGGGGCTGAGAATTCAGCTCAATTCTGACTATCTACCTGGAGATAGAATCAGATTCCGTGGGGAAAGGGTTCATGATTGCTTTTCATTTTAGACATCAGTTGCAAGTCCAAGTTGTTACCTGTATTTCTGACCAATTGGGTTCAATTAATTTATTAGAATAGCTCACAGAACTCAAGAAAACCCATTTATTCACAAGATTATTGGTTTATTAAAAAGGATATTAAAGGATATGAATCAACAGCCAGATAATGAAATAGTTACATAGAGTGAGATCTCAAAGGAAAGAGCTTCTGACCTTGTGGAGTGTGGGACCCAGCATCGTAATGTGTGGAAGCCTTCTAGTACCCCAACATGGAAGCTCTCCAAAAAGAACCAATGAGCTGTCTTTTTGGGTTTTTATAGAGGTTTCATTTTGTGCTTATAATTGACAAAATCTTTGGGGATCGGCAATTGATTCAACCTTAAGCCCCTCTCCCCTCCCTGGAAATCAGAAGGTAGAACTGAAAGTTCCTTTTGGCAGCCAGCCTCCACTCTTGAGTGGGATCCAAAAGTCACCCCATTAACATAAAAATAGACATCATTGTTGCTCTCATAATTTTGGAAATCCCAAGGTATTTGAGAGCTGTGAGCCAGGAACTAAGCCTGAAGACCAAACATTTGATAAATGTTTTTGCCATCTATATGACCAAATATTGTATATTTCTATAAATCACAATATCACATCACTCATTTCCATAAAACATTAGCTTGCACAGGGCAGAATTCATACTTGCTATATAATAGATGCTGCAAAATTTTTGTTAAAAAGAGGAAAAGAAATTAAAACCTCATTTGAATCAAATTAATATAGGAAAACTAATTGTATATTCACCAGGTTCAGTTAAGTTGATGGGAGTAGAACTTTTCAGAGTCCAGAAACTTTCCAGCTGATGGTAGGTGCTACTGGCTCCTGGGGATGACTGTGGGTTGCAGGGGTGGGTGACATGACAGCAGGTGGTATATTTGGGGACTGACAGTTCTATCTAAGGTTTGGAACTCAATTTTCTGCTCCTGGTCTTTTAAATACAACACTTCTAAAGTGTCAGTGAGAGCAATTTTACACAGTTTATTTACTTTAATAAGAAGTATTTTTTTTTTCATTGTTCCATCAAATAGCATTTTTCTCATCTTGAAAACAAAGTTATTCTGCAAGGTAGAAAAAGTGCATTTTCTTCTCAACATTAGGGAAATATATAGACAAACATAGGAGGAGAGAAGGAGATCAATATACAAGCAAGTATGATTTCAGTTTAAATTTACTAATGCAAATTTATTGCTTAAAAACTATAAATAGTCTAATATACCTTTATAATCTGCATTCTTAATAAACATTTATTAAATATCTATAATGTATTAGGTACTTGATTTTAATGAAAAGACTTAGCTATTTAAATCTTCTACCTTAATACATTTTTTTCTACTTGGGCTTTTATTTGATGTTACATTTTTTTACTCATATATTAAATAAGAAAATATTTATATTTAAATACTTTATTGAGGAGTTAGAATAATGATCGAATCAGACTTTTATTAGTTCAAACATACATTGGGAACTTACACTGTGCTAAATGCTGACAGTATAGTAGTAAATAAGCTGGATACAGCCTTTGACCTCCCAGAAGTTATATTTGTGCATTTAATTGGTTACCATTGTGATATGCTACAAAGGAGAAGTACAATGAGTGCTAGGGGATCTTATATCAGGGATGTCTGACCTATGAGGGAGGTTGGGAAAGACTTAACAGAAGTTAAGTATGAGAGCTAAAGGATTAGTGGGATTTGGTTAGGTAAACTGAATGATAAAGTTATGGCAGAAAAGCTGTTACAGAGAGATCAGCCTTTGCAAGCTCTCTGAGGTAGGAAGGAATATGGCCAGAGCGGCAGGAAAGCAGGGAGCGAAGAAGAGAGGAGAAAAACAAAGAAACATATCATACTCAACTCTGAGATTTTATTCAAAGAGCAATATTTGCCATTTGAAAATTATTAAGCAGATTGTGTTTCATAAAACTATAGCTGCTATGTGGAGATTGGTTTGGAAGAAAAGTAAACTCCATGATCTATAGAGAAAGAAATATGGCCCATAGAAGAAGAAACCTTTAATTTTGATTAGAAGC
>NW_011888865.1:434477-443449 GCF_000151845.1 Pteropus vampyrus | reverse complement strand
TGCTTTACTTCTATTACCTCATTTAATCTTCACAGTTACCCTGTGGGGTGTGTATATTATTATTCCTATTAATAGACTAGGAAACTTCCTGTCTTTCCTAAGGTCATAGAGCTAGAAGATGGCAGAGTTCTAATTAATATCAAGGACTTCTAGTTTGGTGCTTTTTAAACCAAACTAGAAAAACATATGTACTTCTAGTTTGGTGCTTTTTAAACCACCCAAGAAAAACATATGTACTTCATCCCATAGAAAAATACAGGTCTTTCTTTGGTTTGGTGGAATGCCCACTTCCATCTTTCTCAGACTGCATTACCTTATTTGTTTAAAAAGATTCTGTGAATCTTTTATTGTCTTTCCAAAGGTAAAGTTTATGTCTTTCCAAAGGTAAAGTTTACAGGAGGATGTTATGAGACTTAGGCACAAAAATGTGTACTACCTGCCTCGAGCAATTTGTTTGATAAAACTTTATCTGAGTTCAGCAATTCTAATATTTCAGCCCTAAACACTTTCTGCTCAAGAGCTGTCATTATTGAGAACTATGACTATGTTTTAATTACTCTATGAATTTATATGTGGATCACACTGCGTTCATTCTATTCCTCCCCCATCGTAACAATCTGATCTAATTGCTGTTTCAACCTAAATCTGCTGAGACAAGGCCCTTTTATGTCTGTATCTCATGCCAAGAATCACCACTTTCCTAGGATTACTGGCAAATTAATATTTCTGCTGACTACTAATTTATCAAAATTGTAAGTCTTTTAGAAGGATAGTAAAAGAACAAATACTGATGAGTACCTACTCTGGTCCAGAAACTCTATTAAAATATATCAATAACTCAAATGTTGTTATATTTATTACAGTCCCATGAAGTACATACCATTAAGCTTTTTAAGTTTAAAAAAAAATATTCGGAGAAGTTAGTTATTTTGCCATAGTAGCTGAGTTACATGCATTATTTGTTTATGTACATATATTTTACGAATGTATGTATACTCCTCTTATTCGAGAAGTGTTTGAAATTGTTTTATAAATCTGAACATAAAAAAAGTAAAATGCAAATAAAATTAGGAGAAATAAGCAGAAATTTGATAAAATATGGATTTAAAATAGATGACGTCATTAATGGCATTGTATGTAAGAATATATGCCATGGGGGTCCTCTATATTTGCTAAAAGTAAATAAAAAACTTGACTATGGGTCTTTTAGCAGACAATGAAAAGGGAAAAAAGTGATAATGGTTTTTATTTACAAGGACTTAAGATTTGAAACAAACTTTTTCCTTTTCCTGGAAAAACATATTTTTTTTCTGGAACTGAAAGCAGAGAGGTATTTATTGTTGGTCCTCACAAAAAGAACTCTATATAATGGAGTGTACAGAGCTCTCGAAAATATCTTTATAATAGACATAATAATAGAATTTCTAGGGCTTAAAAAAATAAAATCTTTTAATAGATGTAAATGGGCTGATACCAAAGCCTGACTCTCTAAAAGCAATGTCTTGTATAGAGAAGGAAGTAGGATGGGAACAGGAAAATATTGAATTAGTCCAAATATATTGCTCACTGATGGCCTTGATTAGCTTGTAGACAGTATGTTTGTTTGTTTTTTAAGAGAATCTAGAAGACCAGATAAAAAGAAAATTATTCAAGAAATATTCCATAAATACTATTTTGTTTAATCAAATTTTGATAAGTATGAAATGGAACTAAATGAGAAAATATACCTGCAGTACAGGTATTTTGTATGGGTGTTAAAAGCAGAGCCATATTCTATAGGGATCAACCAAACTAGGGATAATTATACTAGGGAACATTTACCAAGTAATTACTCTATGCTTGACTCTGGATTAAGTGTTTTACATGCATCATCTTGTTCAGTCCTCTCCAGTCTCTTAGGAGGGCTTAGGAACCCTATCTTGACAAGGGCCTGAATGGAAGACCACTCCATCTCTGCATGGAGGTTGGCTGGAGGAGCATCTGTGGTTAGGAGAAAGTTCTCAGTAAGTCCTCCTAAGTGCACTCTCCCACATAGATATGAGTGAGTAAGGCCTCGAGTTTCTACACTGTAGAGCAGTGGTTTTTAACCCATTTTGTGATACATACCCCTTTGCATATCTGATGAAAGCAATGGAGCCCATCCCTGAAAAGATGCAAATGCACACAGACATTTTCCATGTAATTTCAAGAGATTTAAGAAGCCCCTGGAACACACCCAAGAACCTCTTTAAGTTAGAAAACTTACAGCATGATCCTGGTAATTTTAGACTGTTTATTTTTAAAGTCTGAATAAGCAAAGATCTATCTTAGCTATATACATATATATTTAAATAAAAACATATATTTAAAGAAAATATATATTATATTAAAGTAAGGCATTCACAGAATGTAAAGTTACTTTAATAAAGCAACTACCTGGTATGCCCATTGAGATAAAATAATGAGGAAATTCATATCTGGTTAAATAAACGAGAAGACATTTGAATGGCGAGGGATCTCTGCCAAAGGTGTCTACATTGGCATATATTTATTAATATGAATACATTATTCTACAGCAATTACATAATAGGGCCTTTTGTCAGAATTCATTTAGATAAAACCAAATTAACTACCTATGTGGGATATATATATTTATGGTCAACATAGGGTGGGCCAAGTTAGAACTGCTATGCATGATTGTGCAGGTTGCACAATACGCCTCAGCTTCACACCTAAAGGGGTATTACAATATAGATATCATAAATTTTTATATTTCTTATGACAGCTTTTTAGCAGCACGTTCTTTTTCTAATGTTATATATGTATTCAGATAATTTTCCAAAGACTGAAATTAAAATATAAAAGAAAGTGTGCCTTATTAAAATTTCGTAAGAAAATCCTTTATAGTAAGTAATGCCCCTGAACCTTACATATCTAGAACTTTATCTGGTCATTAAAGTTTGAATCAAAAAGAAGGAGACCTATAATACATCCTGTTTCATACACCACCCTCTTGGAAATTATTTCCAGATCCATCAGTATTTTGTCTCCAATATCTTGATGCTGGCTTTATTAATAAAGTGAATATTCTGTTTATATATTAGTAACTTGAGGTTTAGTGTAAGCTCATGCATTTAGCTCATACCAGACAAGGAATGGTTAAAGGAATTTGGGTCGGCCAACCTGGACAAGAAAAACCAGGAGGAAATTTAATCAAGGAGCTTCTCCCAAGAACTTTTTTTCCATATATATTAATTTCCTAGGCCTGCCATAACAAAATATCACAAACTAGGTGGCTTAAGCAATAGTAATTTATTATTTCATAGTTCTGAAGGCTAAAAGTTCAAGATCAAGGTGTCCTCAGGGTGTTTCTTCCAAGGGCTGTGAGGGAGAATCTGTTCTATCTTCCTCTCCAAGCTTATGGTGATTTGCTGGCAATCTTTGTCATTTCTTGGCTTATAGATAAATCACTTCAACCGCTTGTCTTTAT
The DNA here is from genome assembly GCF_000151845.1 of Pteropus vampyrus. Taxonomy (NCBI): domain Eukaryota; kingdom Metazoa; phylum Chordata; class Mammalia; order Chiroptera; family Pteropodidae; genus Pteropus; species Pteropus vampyrus. The sequence continues at coordinate 439,980 of NW_011888865.1, read as the reverse complement.
CTTTACGTAGCATCATTCCTGGGTATATGTCTGTCTTTGTGTCTAAATTTTTCCTTGTCATAAAAATGCCAGTCATATTGTCTTAGGGCCCCTATTAATCATTTAATCTCAACTTGACTTCTTTACAAATAGACTCTATTTCCTATTTCTAAACAAGGCCACATTCTAAAGTACCAGGGGTTAGGACTTCAACATGTCTGTTTTTAGGGAACACAATTTAACTTATAGCACCATGTGTGCCTTAAAAATGGAAATACTCATTATTCTCATTATTAGACTACCTCTTGAAGACTCACTACATACTTAAGCATATTAAAGATTTTGAGAATTTTTTATTAAATCTGAGTTAGCTTTATTCCAGCATTCTCTAAATCTCACTCTCCCCAGCATATCTATGAACAGTATCCGACGGAAGAAAAACACAGACATGGAAGAGAGAAAGTGTAGGATTTAGAATGAGGGATGGAATAAAATTCCAATTCTATAATTCCTAGCTGTTTGATCTTTGGCAAATTACTTAACCTCTTTGAGCTTCAGTTTCTCACTAAATGGATGTAATTATTTTCACATTAAATATATGTAATTATTTTTACTTAATAAGTTTTTTAAGGAGTATCAAAAAGGAAAACATATTGAATTATTTATCTCATCATGTATAGAGCTTGGCACATGGCACAAATACTGCAACTAATAATAACAGTAATTACAACATGAGATATTTATTGAGTATATACTATGTGGCACATACTTTCCATAATGCTTCCACCTGTGTTATGTGCTTTGATCCCCATAACAAGCCTTTGAGTGCTATTATTATTTCTATTTTCTAGATGAAAATACTCCATCTTAGAGAGGTATTATTACTTACCCACTTTCACACAGTGTCCGAATGGGGGTTCAATCCCAAGTGTTTCTGCCTGCAAATTCTCATAAACTCTGTAAAATCTGTATCAGATAGGAATGATCTGGGCTGTAATAAGCAAGGTACCTAATTGTGACAATCAAAAAGAGAATATTTTTCTCACATATAAAGCTTATCAAATAGGTAAGCTGCCATGATATTGGAGTTGACATCTCTACCTATCTTCTCATTGCCTTCTTCTCATTGTTGTAAGATGGTTTCTACATCCTTGGGCATCGTGTACTATTTCCACACGGAATGGGAAAACGGGGTGGGCACAAAGGCACCAATATGGCTATCCCATTTGTCATGGCCACAGAAAGTTTTGCAGATTTCCCTTCCACTTCACCCACAGACTTTAGCTTTCAGCTTATTGGCAAGAATTCAATCATGTAGCCACCCTTTCTAGAAAGAAAGGCTAGAAGTACAGATATTTATCTTTTACAGACTCTATAGCGGAGGTAGTCAAGGGAGAAAGTAGAGAGTGGATATTAGCCAATTCAAAATACCTTTTACATACTATTTCTCATTAACTTGATTTCTTATTCTTCAGAGGGTAAGCCAAATGGCAGTTGACAGAAGTAATTGGAAAGAGCTTGTAGCTTTATGCAGGTTGGAACTAGAACCGTTCAGCAAAGGCATGCCCACCTGACAATTCCAATCTGAAGGCTTAATTTGTGGACATGATAGAGATATCAGTAAAGAATGAGTTAAGTATTTTAGTATTCTCAAGACTGAGACATACTTAAGAGGTTATTCGGTCCACCCCCAATGAATTTATGTCTTCAGGAATACCTTAAATAATGAACACCTAGCCTGTGCCTGTGCACAACTAGGTGGAACATCAATATCATTCAAAACTGATTAACAGACACCTATCAGAGAGGTGATTGGTCCCTTTGAGGAGGTGTTTTCATTAGATGACCTTAAGCAGTCTTTTTTTTTTTTTTACCCTAACATGAACTGTATACAGTATAGTCATTTGCTATATTTATTTTTTACCCTAACATGAACTGTATACAGTATAGTCATTTGCTATAATTATTTCTTTTAGTAATCTCTGTGATGATTTAATGAAATGACTATCTTAGAGCACATGGAATGTTAGAGAAGAGATTTTGAAAGATATCTCTTAGCACAACAACCTTATTTTACAGATAAAAACACTACAATCTTTACTAGCAATAGCAGAATCAAAATGAAAACTCTAGTCTTCTGATTAGTTGTAAAATAAATGGAAAGACTACTTGACTTGTTTTCAAATCCCAACTTCATCAGATGCTGGCTTTGTGACCTTGAGCAAGTTAATTTCTCAAGACTTCTGCTTATCACTTTTTGTTTTTCAGCTAACATCAACAAACATTCACTGAGCACCTACTCTACACTAGTCAGTAAGTTAGAGATGAGATACAGAGATGATTGAGATACCATATTTAATTTGGAGGTGCTTACAGGTTGGGGGAAGGGCAAATATATAAAGAAATAGTGAAATACTCTTTAATACAGAAATAAATGTGAATGAGACATAGAAAGGAATGGTCAGATCCATTCGAAGATATTAAAGAAGGCTTTGGAGAATGGAATATGATTGAGCTGAGAAACTTGAAAGGAAAAGTGTTGAAACTCACCTTGGTAATTAGTGGTAATTAGTTTCAGAAACAAAATCCTAACCTGAGAAATAATATATAAAAAATGCAAGTTTCTATTTATAAAAAGAGAATACTGTAGATTTCTGAAGACTGCAGTGATAGATAACACCTACAGAAATGTCATTTTTTACCATTACTTTTTTCTCTGTACCAAAAGTCAACAAACTTTTCTACAAAGGTTCAGATAGTAAGTAAATATTTATGATTTTGTAGACCAGACCATCTCTGATATAACTATTCACCTCTTCCATTGTAGGACAAAAGTGCTCATTGAAATGAATAAACAAATAGTTTTGCTGTGTTCTAACAAATCTTTATTTAGAAAAACAGAAGATGAGTTGGATTTTGCCCACAAGTTGCAGTTTGCCATTTCTTGCTTTATACCATGAAGCTTGGGGGCAATCCAGCTCTACTAGCTCTGTGGGTGACTCACTCATTATAAAGTAGCAGAGAAAGACTATTAAACTGAAGGGAAAAAATAACAGAAATATAGATTGTAACATCATCTTTACTTTCAACATATGATTCTCACTCTAGTAGGTAATCTTTATGTGACTCTTGGGACATTATACAATTATGATCAGTCCAATTTTTTTTTAAAGAAGGTTTTTATTCCAGTTCTGTGGCCTGTTCCAAAATCTAAGAGGATCGAAAATGATTAATAGTTTAGGAGCTTAGAAATAGCCTCAATGGCCTAAAAAGCTTAAACATCACAACTTTGATAATAATCAGGCTTCAAAGAGCTTTGTTAAAACTTAGTCCTCACTTTTATTTGGAATTAGTTCTATATTCCAAACTGTAAATTTCATATTCTCTAAATAGACTGGTTTCAAAATTTCTAAATCTATGTTTCACATACAATTTGCTGCAGTAATTTTCCAAGGTCAGCATAAAAATTGTTCCTGCTGGTCCACATTTGGAAAGATAATCTATGGAAAAACAAATAATCTGGCCAACGTTTCTTTTTCTTTCCTTTCCTTTAATTGCATGAGGTTGCATTTGCAGCACCTCCTTCAAGGTACTTTCTAGTGTAATTGGACACCAGCCAAAGTGAACTCTGCTTAGGGATTATATATATGTGTATGTATATGTATATGTATATATATGTATATGTGTATCTGTATGTGTGTGTGTACATATATGTGTATATATATATATGTATGTATACACACACACACACACACACACACACACATAGCATTAGCATGTCTTTGTTAAGGATTGAAAAGTAATATGATGAGGCTTGAGTTTATTTTCCCATTTTGACTTTTATTAAATTTGCAAGATTGGACTATCATATATTTCCAAATATACAAGATCTATTATATATGCTCTATAAATAAAATAAAAGGCAGGATCTCCAGTCTTACCTAGTGAAAGAAATAATGAAAGGAAGTAAAAATACAACAAAATGTGATACTGTCTTCCTACCATTAAGTCATTTTTAGATCCAGAATTTTGCTAATCTGAGTACTAACCTGGGTATTTCTATTCTACAGCCAGGTAACCTTAGGTGAACCGGAAACATGAGAAATGGGTGAGAGGACTTTGGACAGATACATTACTGTGACTACATCAGAATTTTTTTTTTTTTCAGGTATAAGAAAGATTGAAATTGATGGACCTGTTTTATTTAAGAGGTAGAAAAGACAAGTTTGTCAATATCTGATTGCACTTCACAGTCAGTATCGGCCATCTCCAACAAGAAAGAAACATGAGCTTTGAGCTAGTTTCACTTTCTCTAGATGTTTCCCCCTATAGGAGAGGTGTAAGTTTAAGAGTAATCATGATAGTTAAGAGTGATAATGATAGATAATATGTCCTGAGCACTTAGACCATACCAGGAAGTACTCTAAAAGCTTTGCCTATTATAAATTCATTGCATCTTTCAAAAGCTCTCAAAATAAATATTATTACCACTCCAATTTTAGGAATGAGCAAAGATGAGTACAGACAATTTATGTAGTAACCCAGGGTCACATGGTTAATAAGCAGTAGAGGCAAGCTGTGGACTCTCAGACAGACTGCCTCCAGCAGTTGGCTCTGCCCTTTGCCATTCCACCTCCATGTTCAGAGAGTCTTCAAACTAGACACTGTGTCAGTTTTTCTTTCTTAAATTGGCATTTTTGTTTTTGTTTATCTTTACACTCTCCTCTTTAATGGCTTTAATGGAGAAATCTTGGATAAGCTGTACTTTTCAGGGCATAAAGTAGGAATCTTTGAATTCTGTCCTTACTCTCTGAGTGTGGGCATATTGTATAGCACGTAGCATTTATGTTTTTTTCCTCTCTAAACGGAGATAACTAGATGACTCTAAACATAATCATTATACTGATTTCTCCCAAACAATGTAAATAGTTGACGCTAAATACTTCTTGTGGATGGAATGATATTTCAAGACATAGTTTTCCATTGATAAATATCTGTCTATATTTAGGAAAAAAATCTAAATTATTGACAATTTAAAATAAATATAATTAGGTGAATAAGAAGAGTGAAAACAATACTACCCCACCTTATATTTTTATACATGCTTATAGTTTCTAAAGTATTATAACCTATACCAATTATCCTGGGAATTAGTTAAAATAATATTTACTATCTTCATTTTTTGAGGCACAATGAAGTTAGGTATAAAAGCATCTCCTGCCCTTCACCCATTGAATACTCTCAATACCTTGCACTGTTCCTCCTAACACTCCAGTACTCTATAAACATCTGATTTTCCACTGGATTTCAAGCTCCAGGAACACAGGCTATGCTTCTGCTTTCTTTGATTGCATCCCCAGCCCCTGGCACAGTTCCTGATATAGATATTTAACAACTATATGTTCAACCAGTAACAGGTGAGGCTAGTGACCTGATCTTGATGAAAATAGCTCCTGGAGCACAATCCAGGGCTTTTCCTCAGGTTGGAAATATTAAAAACTTTGTAATAAATATAATTAAGGTT
>NW_011888865.1:415162-434427 GCF_000151845.1 Pteropus vampyrus | reverse complement strand
AGTGAAAGAAATAATGAAAGGAAGTAAAAATACAACAAAATGTGATACTGTCTTCCTACCATTAAGTCATTTTTAGATCCAGAATTTTGCTAATCTGAGTACTAACCTGGGTATTTCTATTCTACAGCCAGGTAACCTTAGGTGAACCGGAAACATGAGAAATGGGTGAGAGGACTTTGGACAGATACATTACTGTGACTACATCAGAATTTTTTTTTTTTTCAGGTATAAGAAAGATTGAAATTGATGGACCTGTTTTATTTAAGAGGTGGAAAAGACAAGTTTGTCAATATCTGATTGCACTTCACAGTCAGTATCTGCCATCTCCAACAAGAAGGAAACATGAGCTTTGAGCTAGTTTCACTTTCTCTAGATGTTTCCCCCTATAGGAGAGGTGTAAGTTTAAGAGTAATCATGATAGTTAAGAGTGATAATGATAGATAATATGTCCTGAGCACTTAGACCATACCAGGAAGTACTCTAAAAGCTTTGCCTATTATAAATTCATTGCATCTTTCAAAAGCTCTCAAAATAAATATTATTACCACTCCAATTTTAGGAATGAGCAAAGATGAGTACAGACAATTTATGTAGTAACCCAGGGTCACATGGTTAATAAGCAGTAGAGGCAAGCTGTGGACTCTCAGACAGACTGCCTCCAGCAGTTGGCTCTGCCCTTTGCCATTCCACCTCCATGTTCAGAGAGTCTTCAAACTAGACACTGTGTCAGTTTTTCTTTCTTAAATTGGCATTTTTGTTTTTGTTTATCTTTACACTCTCCTCTTTAATGGCTTTAATGGAGAAATCTTGGATAAGCTGTACTTTTCAGGGCATAAAGTAGGAATCTTTGAATTCTGTCCTTACTCTCTGAGTGTGGGCATATTGTATAGCACGTAGCATTTATGTTTTTTTCCTCTCTAAACGGAGATAACTAGATGACTCTAAACATAATCATTATACTGATTTCTCCCAAACAATGTAAATAGTTGACGCTAAATACTTCTTGTGGATGGAATGATATTTCAAGACATAGTTTTCCATTGATAAATATCTGTCTATATTTAGGAAAAAAATCTAAATTATTGACAATTTAAAATAAATATAATTAGGTGAATAAGAAGAGTGAAAACAATACTACCCCACCTTATATTTTTATACATGCTTATAGTTTCTAAAGTATTATAACCTATACCAATTATCCTGGGAATTAGTTAAAATAATATTTACTATCTTCATTTTTTGAGGCACAATGAAGTTAGGTATAAAAGCATCTCCTGCCCTTCACCCATTGAATACTCTCAATACCTTGCACTGTTCCTCCTAACACTCCAGTACTCTATAAACATCTGATTTTCCACTGGATTTCAAGCTCCAGGAACACAGGCTATGCTTCTGCTTTCTTTGATTGCATCCCCAGCCCCTGGCACAGTTCCTGATATAGATATTTAACAACTATATGTTCAACCAGTAACAGGTGAGGCTAGTGACCTGATCTTGATGAAAATAGCTCCTGGAGCACAATCCAGGGCTTTTCCTCAGGTTGGAAATATTAAAAACTTTGTAATAAATATAATTAAGGTTGAAACCTTTTTTACACATTGGTTCTAGTTAAGAATTTCATGTGATAATAATTTGTTTATCCTAATATTTTGCTCCGTCCCTTTCTTCTCTTCCTTGTGAATGCCTATTGATCCTTCAATTTCCCAAATGAGTTACCATCTCTGTAAAGCTTTCTCTTCTCCAGACAGTTTGTTCCTCTCTACCTGAGCTTCCACATTATTTTTCACTCACCTTTGAAATGTATTGTCATTTCTTGGTAAATCTGTATCTCTTACAAGATTAAAACATAATGCAGGGCAGGGCTTTGCATTTGTCTTGTATGTGTTAGCAGAAAAGAACCTGAATCGAATTCTACCTGAATAAGTATATTCTAATTCATAGGATGGACCCAGGTTAAGCTTTTCATGTGGTTTTGTTACTAACATGTGGCATTGTCAATAATGATACTAAGTCCTATTTTACTATTTTATACCAAATGAATATGTTTAGTGTTGGTGCTCCCAAATTCTTTTATGAGTTAAGTTTTAAGAGTAAGATTCACATAGGAACACCTACATATATAAAGCAATTATTGACACGCATGGAGAGATTGATAGTAATACACTCATAGTAGGGGATTTTAACACCCCATTGATACCAATGGACAGATATCCCAGACAGAAAATCAACAAGGAAACAGTGGGCTTAAATGACACATTAGACTAGATGGATTTAATCAATATTTTTAGAGCATTTTTGCCCTAAGCAGCAGAATATGCATGCTTCTTAAGGGCACATGCAACGTTTTTCAGGATTAACCACATGTGAGGCCACAAAACAAGAATCAATAAATTTAAGAAGATTCAAATCATATCAACCTCAATGGTATGAAACTAGAAATCAACTACAAGACAAAAACTTGAAAATACACAGACACATGGAGGCTAATTAACATGCTACTAAACAATGAATGGGTTAATAATGAGAGTAAGGAAGAAATCACAAAATACTTAGAAACAAATTGAAGTGAAAACAATATGACTCAAAATCTATGCGACACAGTGAAAGCAGTCCAAAGAGGGAAATTCATAGCAATATAGGTTTAACCCAAGAAATAAGAAAAAGCTCAAATAAACTATCTAAACTTATACTTAAAAGAACTAGAGAAAGAACAGCAAGCAAACAAACCCCAAAGTGAGTAGAAGAAAGGAAATAATAAAGATCAGAGTAGAAATAAATGAAATAGAGTCTAGAAAAACAATACAAAAGATTAATGAAACCAAGAGCTGGTTCTTTGAAAAGATAAACAAAATTGATAAACCCCTAACAAGACTCATCAACGAAAGAAGAGAGAAGACTCAAATAAATAAAATCGGAAGTGAAAGAGGAGAAATAACCACAGAAATACAAAGGATCATAAGAAAATATTATGCGTAATTATACACCACAAATTGGACAAGCTGGAAGAAATGGATACATTCCTAGAAACATACAATCTCCCAAGACTAAGTCAAGAAGAAACAGAAAATTTGACAAATTACTACCAAGAAATTGAACCAGTAATTTAAAACTTTCTAAAAAATGAAAGTCCTGGACCAGATGGCTTCATAGGCTAATTTTACCAAATATTTAAAAAATTAATATCTATTCTCAAATTATTCCAGAAAATTCAAGAAGAGGAAAGTCTTCCTATTTCCTTTTCTGAGGCCACCATTACCTTAATTCCAAAACCAGATAAAGACATTACAAAATAGAAAACTATAGGTCAGTATCTCTGATGAATAGTGATACAAAAATCCTCAATAAAATATTAGCAAACTGAATTCAGCAATACATTAAAAATATCATACACCATGATCAAGTTGGATTTATTCCTGAGATGCAAGGTTGGTACAATATCTGCAAATCAATTAATGTGGTACACCACATTAACAAATTGAAAGATAAAAGTCATATGATCATCAGTAGGTGCAGAAAAAGTATTTGACAAAATCCAGTACCTATTTATGATAAAAACTCCCAGCAAAGGAGGAATAGAGAGAACATACCTCAGCATAATAAAAGTCATATATGACACACCTACAGCTATATCATACATGATGGGAAAGGCTAAAAATCCTTAAGATCAGGAAGAAGACCAAGATGCCCACTTTCACCACTCCTTTTTAACATTGTATTGGCAGTCCTAGTTACAGCAATCATACAAGATAAATAAAAGTCATCTGAATTTGAAAGGAAGAAGTAAAACTGTTCTTATGTGTAGATAAAATGATACTATATGTAGAGAATCCTAAAGATTCCACCAAAAGACTATTAGAAGTGATTAATGAATTCAGTAAAGTAGCAGGATACAAAATTAATACTCAGAAGTTGCTTGCATTTTTGTATACCAATGATGAACTTTCAGGAAGAGAAATTAGGAAAACAATCCCATTTACAACTGCATCAAAAACAATAAAATACCTAAGAGTCAAATTAACCAAGGAAGTAAAAGACGTGTTCTCAGAAAATTATAAGTCATCGACAAAAGAAATTGAAAAGTATACAAATAAATGGAAGCATATACTGTCCACATGGGTAGGAAGAACTAATATCGTTAAAATGGCCATACTACCCAAAGCAATCTGTAGCTTCAATGCAATCCCTTTTGAAATAACAATGGCATTTTTTAGAGAATTATAACAAATAATACAAAAATTAATATGGAACCATAAAAGATCCCGAATAGGCATGGCATTCTTGAGAAAGAAAGATAAAGTTGGTGGTATTACACTACCTGATATTAAACTACACTACAAGGCTATAGTAATCAAAACAGCATGGTACTGGCATAAAAACAGACACACGGATCAATGGAACAGAATAGAGAGTCCAGAAATAAATCCACATCTATACACTCACTTAATATATGACAAAGGAGGCAAGAACATACAATGAGGTAAAGACAGTCTGTTCAATAAATAGTGCTGGGAAAACTGGACAGATATGTGCAAAAAATGAAACTGGGCTGCCTTCTTACATGATACTCAAGAATAAAGTCAAAATGGATTAAACATTTAAATATAAAACTTGAAATCATAAAACTTATAGAAGAAAACATAGGCAGTAAACTCTCTGATATTACTACTAGTAATTCTTGTCTGATATATCTTCGTAGGTTAAGGGAAACAAAAGAAATGGGACTACCTCAAACTAAAAAGTATTTGCACAGCAAAGGAAACCATCAACAAAATGAAAAGACGATCTATTGAATGGGAGAAGATATTTGCCTAGGATACATCTGGTAAGATGTATCTCTTACCAGATGTATCCTAGGCAAATATCCAAAATTCATAAAGAACTCGTAACGCCAAAAACCAAACAATCTAATTAAAAAATGGGCAAAGGACCTGAATAGGCATTTCTCCAAAGAAGACATAGATGGCCAATAGACATATGAAAAGATGCTCAATATCACTACTCATCAGAGAAATGCTAACTAAAACCACAATGGGATATTACTTCACACCTGTCAGAATGGCTGTCATCAATAAATCAAGAAACAAGTGTTGGCGAAGATGTAGAGAAAAGGGAACGCTCATACACTGTTGGTGGGACTGCAAATTGGTGCAGCCACAATGGAAAACTGTATGGAGGTTCCTCAAAAAATTAAAAATGGATCTACCTTCTGATCCAGCAATTGTACTTCTGGGTATTTATTCAAAGAAAACTGAAACACTAATTTGTCAAGATCTAGGCATCTCTCTGCTCATGGCAGTGCTATCCAACAGATGATTGGATAAAGAAGTTATGGTTCATATATACAATGGAATATCATTCAGCCATTAAGAAAATGAAATCCTACCATTTGCAATGACATGGACAGACCTAGTGGGTATGCTGAGTGAAATAAGTCAGACAGAGAAAAATAAATACCATATGATTTCACTTATATGTGGAACAAAAAGAACAAACTAAATGAAAACAGACTCACAAATACAGAGGACCATCTGGTGACTGCCAGAGGGGAGGGAAGTTGTGGGGCTGGGAGAAAGGAGTGAAGGGTTAAAGAGGAACATATTAGCAATTGAAAGATGGTCATGAGGATGGGGAACATAGTATAGGGAATGTAATCAGCAGTAATGTAACAGCTATGGGATGTCATTTCATAAACTATATAAATGTCTAACCAACTTACTATATACCTGAAACTAATAATAAAAAAAAAATTGAAGTAAGAATAACATAAGAAAAAACAAAAATAAAAATAAAAGTAAGACCTTCAGTATTTGTTTACAGCAATTATATGGTTTGAGTGTCTATGGTTTGAGGTCATATATTGTGCTATGGTTTGAGGTCATATATTGTGCTAAGTGCTTTTTATGCACTTCTATATATCTTTCCTTCACACTCACAATCTTCTTTATAAATCTAAGAGGAAATATTAGTTACCCCAAGGTAGATGTGAGAGGCTTCAGCTTGGACTAAATCAGGGGTCCTCAATCCCCAGACCACAGACCGGTGCCAGTCCATAGCCTGTTAGGAACCAGGCCACCAAGAGGGAGATGAGTGGCGGGTGAGTGAGAAAATCTTCATCTGTATTTGCAGCCCCGCCCCAGCGCTATCATCACCCCCTCAGCTCCACTTCAGATCATCAGTCAGAGTCTCATAGGAGCAACGATCCCTGGTGCTAAAAAGCTTGGGGACCACTGGACTAAACGATTAATGTGTCATTGGCCATTTCAACTAACAAGTACTCAAAAGATAGTCCATTTAATATTCTCTCCACCCTGCCTGTTTCACAAATTCTTAAAAGTCTAACACCTATATTTTATAAAAGAGTGGAAATAACAATTGCTAAAAAAAAATAAGCCCAGCTGCAAACCATAGTTCCTTTCAACAGGGTCCCTAGATCACACCTATACTATATTATTACTAATTTTAAAATGAAATGCACATCTAATTCTGGCTGTGGTAAAATTGAAAGAGCAAGTGTGTATAATCTGTATTGCTTCTTAATTAGGATCTAGAGTCTGATCATTAGTGGTGTTCTTGGCACTGCCTCCAGAGTTAGCAGTTTGCTTGGTTTGCCCATAATAACAAAACAGACAGATAGTCTATCATGAATGTACCCGGCCTTTGGCCCAGAGGTGCTATTGGGAAGGTTCAGGATGGGACATCTGTATGTGTTAGTGTTTGGTAGAATGGAAGTGAACTAAGTAACAGAATGACCAAACATGAATACAGATCTTTGGACTCCAAATGGCACATCCCCACTAAAATGTTTTTTTTTTTTTTTTCTTCAAAATCATGGCATGTTACTTATAAGAAATTGCTAATCCAATATGGTGTTTTACTATAGTAGATCTAAACATATGTTAATAAGGCAATCACTAGCCATTATTTTAAAAGGGCACAGAGAGGGAGCATGGAAGAGGGAATGCAGTTAGCATTAATACGATGGCTAAGGGGAGGGCCAGGGGAGGGAGGAAGCAATTGGGAAGGATCATTTTATGAACATTATAGATATCTAACTAATGTACTGCATACTTGAAACTAATTTAAATAAATTAATTAATTTCATAAGAAAGAGGGACACAGAGAATCTGTGGCTGTTACTCCAGACTCTCTCTGACTGATACTCCACTACCATTGCCCAAAGACAAAACACAAGGCCATGTGGAAATGGCTTTTTACTTTATCCTTTTCCTCCTATATACCGCCCCCTTCCCACTTCTCTCTAGTAACCAGTAATCTACTGTCTGTGTCCCTGAGTCTCTGTTTGTTTGTCATGTTTGCTGCTTTAAGTTTTATATTCCACATATGAATGAAATCACATGGTCCTCATTTTTTCTGCCTGACTTATTTTGCTTAGCATGATTATCTCAAGATTTATCTATGTTGTTGTAAATGGTAGTATTTCATTTTTTCTTATGGCTGAGTAACATTCTATTGTGTGTGTGTGTGTGTGTGTGTGTGTATACACACACACAAATACCACATCTGTAAATATGTCACATTTTCCATACAACCGCTATAGAAAACAGTATGGAGATTCCTCAAAAAACTAAGACTAGAATTACCATATGACCCAGTAATCTCTCTTCTAGTCATTTACCCAAAAAACTTGAAAACATTTATCTGCAAAGATATATGCATCCTGATGTTCATAGCAGCATTAAATGTGGTGGCTAAGACATGGAAGCAACTGAAGTGTTCTATGATAGATGATTGGATAAAGAAGATGCATCTTTCAATCCTGTACCTACCTCTTAATATATGCCAATTATCCAAAAGTCACCTTATGTTCAGGCATCAGTGATTTTGCTACCTTGGAGGAAACAAGAAGAATAACAGACATCAAAGTCAAGAGATACCTGTTCAATTCTCTATTCCACTATTTACTAGCTGTGTGTCCTTGTGATATTACTTAATTTCTCTGCGCCTGTGTCTTTGTTGATAAAATGGATCTTTAAAATGGATCATAATACCTGCTTTTTCTGGAGATACATGTCCATGTTTCCTGTCACATAGCCTGATTCATAGTAGGGTCTAGATAAGTATTTATTTCCTTTTTTACTCCCTTTCTACCTCTTACATCCAGATCTGAGTAGTCATAACTAACAACCACAACAGATGTTGCTGAGGTGTTGCAAAGCCACTAACATTTGTCTAGTGATCCACTTATTTCCCCACAGGATCTTTGAATTTAATGTAAATCTACAGTGCATGTAGACCTAGATTTATGTGTCTGTCCAGTAGAAGACTGCACCTCTCGTGAGGCAGTGTGGATAATGGAACTTTGGAGATTAAGGCAACTGCTGGGATTTTGTGTTAAAAGTAATTTTAGATTATGGGCTGAGAAATATTGCTAGTGTGCCTGCATTCTCTGATAGTACTTTCTTTTGTTACTACCAATCAGCAAATAAACCAGATTCTCCTGAGAGATACCTCATTATTTTCTTTACTTTTTCTCTGTGACCATATTTCTGGCTGTGCTTACTGGGGGACTTTCTATAATTGGGTTCAAGCAGCTCAGTAAACATACTAGTCCCCATATACGCACAAACCTAATCTCTAAATAACCAGTGTAGTTCTTAGATGAATGTATGGCCAGGAGATTTACTGATACTGAAGAAATTAAATTCCCCATAATTATTTTTCTATAATTCATTCCCCAGAGAGCAAAAGCTAAACTACTCAGATGTTGATAAATTTTAGCTTATAATCTTCAGCTCCAAGAAGCACATGTACAATGCCATATACATAAAAATAAGACTCTTTTCTAAAGGAGATTATTTTAATGAGGAACTTCCTTTTTGGGGAGACACTGGAACTCAGCCATCCAGAGTTCAGCTTTGCTTCCTTAGGGGTGATCTTGATAAAGAGACCAAGCAAAGGACATCTCACTAGAGTCCAGACTCAGTCTTAAATTGGAAAAATTGTGTATCATTGCATCAGATGGAGGTGGGAGAAATGATGACATGAGACATGCACAGTCAGCTGAAAGCAGGAGAGATTATATTTTAAAATTTTCTGCTCCAGGATTTTCTTAAAAAGACAAACAGAGAAACAAATATCCACATGCATTTATTAAATGTTCACTGCGTCCACTATAGAGAATAAAATTCATAAGTAATTAACCTTTTTAGGTCTCAGTATGAACTAGAAAATAGAAATGAGAAACAAAGTCTACTTCAAAATGTCATGTTAAGGATTTAATGAAATAATGGTTTTAATAATGGCTGACACATTAATGCTTCATAAACGTAGGTTCCTTTTATGCTATTAGTCTTGCTTTTAACACAGTCCCAAAACCTTTTATCATCTGACTGATGAGTCCAAATCAGTCCTCCCTCCCCTCAGACTGACTGAAGTATAGAGAGAAAGCTGGAGAATTAAGTGACCACTGAAAAGACTGCAATATAGAGGGGGAAAGAAATGTGAAAACTCTTCATAGTATGTAGATATGTGTGTTCGAAATGTCATAGCAATTTTGAAATTTTAACATAAAGGGAAATAAGCCACTTTCATCTATGTAGACAATACTATAATGTAATCCATTACAATAACAGATGTGTGTAATGAATGATCATAGCAAATCCACATTAATTAATGACCAATAATGATAATTACTATTAGGTATGAAGGACTGTGGTAGCTGCTATATGGTTATATAAAATCATATTTAAATCTCACATGTACACTTTAAAGTATGTATTATTAACACTTTATATATTAAAAACTGAGGTTCATAGTTGTTAAGGAATTTGTTCAAGATTTTAAAAGGTATCACTAGAAAAATTTTAAACTATCTTGAAAATTAAATTGTTGGAAATTCTTCTTTTTTTGATATCCCAGTAAAAAAAATGAGTTGCAAAATATTAACAAGGTGTTTAAACTAACCATTTATAAAAATCTTCAGAAAAGAGGCTGTTCAGGTTGCTTCTGCATGTTGGAGTTGATCGAGGATATAAGGCTTGGCTTGATAAACTCCAAGGTGAAGAAGGGAAAGGGCGTGTCAGGCAAACTGTGGACAATTGTACCAAGGTGGGAATATACAGTTCATGTGGATGGGGCTTTGACCTAAACAAATTTGATACCTGGCTTAAACTGTGTTTTTAACAAATGACTCATGAATAAATAAATGAATGTCCCTCTTATTTACATTTTGGTACCCAGATGCATGCTGAATGTTGTGGTACTTTAGTAGACCTATCCATCCAGTGAGTTGTTCTCATAACTCTATTTTTATATTTCCAATATCCTGATAAAGTTTACTTCTCTTCCTGCTTTATCTATTTGTCTTTTTCTTCCACTGGAGTTCTTATATAGGTTTTGCTCCAGATGCTAGCTAAATTGCCAGCTCTTAGTGAAACCCATGATCGATGTCCTGTAATAATATTTTATGAAGTACTATTTCTTCCCTACTATTTGTATGATGGAAAGAAAATTCCTTCTGTTTCTAAGGTCTTATATCTGCTGTGGCTTCTGTCAAGAAAGGTCTTTTGTGAGCCAGTGAACTAGGGAACTTGTCCATAAGCTTTTAGCAAGGCTTAGCAATAAAAGAAATATGGGCTTTAAGGCCATTATCAGAGATGAGAGACCTGGCCAAAGGTAGCAAATTGTCCAGTCACTTACACCAAATTGTTTTCTTATTCCCGCTAAGAAGTATATTAAACATATATTAAACATAAAAACAGATTAAAAACAGTAAGCATAGTATGATATTACTTTTGGAGAAAAATTATATAGGAAAAAGTCTGGGAGGATAGTACCAAAATATTAAAAATTGTTATCTATAAGAAAGAGACTGTGGGTAATTTTTCTTTTTGCTCATCTGCATTTTCTAATTGCTCTGCCAAGAATGCAATAATTACAATAATAGTAGTAATGATAGCCAACTTCTATTAAGTACGAACGATAGTGAACCAACCACAGTTTCTGCCCTGAGGTCAGGCCATATGGGTTTGGATTCTGGGTTCTCCTTTTATTACATCTCTATGGGGTTGATACTGCTATAAAGCCTAATTTTATACATAAGTAAACTAAAGCTTATAGAGTTTAACACATTTGCCCATGTTCACATAAAATGTGCATATTTTAAACAATAGAATAAAGATGAAAGAAAATTATCCTCATAAAGAATGTCAGACTCAGGTCAAGTTTATTATAGTGAAATCTCACAAACTGATTTTTTATCAAGATCACAAAAAACTTAATACAGTAATTATATATATATATATTATATATAATACATACATATAGGTATATCTGGTATATATGTGTGTGTACGTGGAGACGGAGAGAGAGAACATGCTTGTTTTTCCTTAGATTGAGTTTGGAAATTGAGAGATATGAAGATATGGTTAAGAATATTTAATTCATGGATATGCAGTTATACCTTCCCTCAGCAAATTCAAGCTTATCTTTTCCTTCTCCGCTTTTGCTATAGTCATCCATGCTCGGTATGTCTCCAACCCAGAAAAGCTACATAGCCATAGGCTTTCTTCAGGGTGAAAAGACTGGCTGTCTTCCCAGACTTGGCTCCTGGTGTACCATGCTGGTTATTTAATGTGGTTGCTGACTTGAGACTTAGCACTAGAAATGATGGCCCACCAGTGGGAAAGGCCTTATAAGAGCAAAGAAAATGAGTTAAAAATCAGAAGCCAGGAGAGGAAGTTGATTCATATGACTATCACGGGGCTTAGTGGTCTTGATAAGAGGACTCTATAAGGCCAAACTGTGAGTCTAAGTAAGTAAGGGAGCAAACTTTATAAATTTCTGGTCATTACCTGGGTAGGCACTCTTTTGTGACAAGGTAAGCAGGCATGGGGTCAGCTGAGGGTTAATATTGGTTGGGAGGAACTGATTGAATCAAGTACGATAGACACTGGACTTGCAATAGAAGGCTGAGGAAAAAGGAGAAATGGAGATAAAGAAATCGTATAGATGTCTAACCAAAGTACTGTATACTTGAAACTAATTTAAATAAATAAATATATTAAAAAGAAATCATATAGTTCTCCGTTAAGAGGCTGCAACAGCTATCCTCCAATTGCTATTCTGTTTAGTCAGAGAAATCACTTTCCTTGATCTTTTTTTTAATATCCCCCAATCTTTATGTTGTACAATGTTGAATTACTAGATAGACAAACTAAGGATATTCTTAGAGAACTAGCAAAGCATGGGTATGAAAAATTGAGAGGCCTTATTGGTAAACATACCCAAACTTTTGCAATAAGAAAGAATCTAGAAAGAAGCATTTTAATTGCAGCATAAATATGAATGACATTAATTCAAAGAGTAAAAATTTATTTTTAATTATACTGATGGGGCTAGTAATCTTTTCAGGGCTTAGGGTTATTTATTAAATGTTTTAATCTAGTCCTGTCATTGCAATAGGCTTCTTCATAGTCACCACTAAGCATTCTAAATTTGATCCTTTATAGTGTACCAGATAGGCACGGTGCTATGTTCTTTACAAGCATTACCTCATTTAATACTCAAAACAATTCTAAAAGATAAGCATCATTCTTATATCACAGATGAGATGACTGAGGCTGAGAGATGTTAAGTGACGTCTGAGAAACCATAACTGTTAGATGGTGGAGCTCAGATTTAAATATATTTCTTCCTTCTGAGCTTTTAAGTACTCTTAAGTCAAAGATCATATAATTAGCAGCGTAGAGAGTTAGAAATGATAGGGAGTTACAAATTGGAGGATTAAAGGGTTTGAAATCTTCACCATACTCATATTGCTTTAAAAGAGCCATCTCAGCATAGATGTTTGGTCCAGAAGTCCTTAGATATTTGTAAGTAATGCCAGACTTTTACTCAACAAATATTTCAGTAATTCTCACCTGAGGTATGTCCTTGTTATCAAAATAAGAAAGGCCTGGATTTTTTAAATCCATACAGCACAGTATCGCTACCCAGTGCAGTGGCCAGTAATGGTATAAACTTCTTGTATTATTTTGAAGCCATGTTAAATTGTTGCACACCTTCTCCTCCCTGTCTCTTTTCCTTCCTTCCTTTTCTCTCTTTCTTGCTTGCTGTTTTGCTTTATTTATCTATTTATTTGTAGTAGAGGATTTTATTTAAAATATAAGGCTATGACTTGATTCTGGCTGGCATCAATTTTAAATAATAAGGAAACAGGCATTTGGGGCTGTAAATTTTAGCTATTTGCATTTTGGAATGCATGTGTGTGTGTGTGTGTGTGTGTGTGTGTGTGTGGTGTGTGCATGTGCACGAGTGCGCACGTGTGTAGCTATATACATTTCAGACTGTGAATTAATTTAATACATTCTGATTTTATTTGCCAAGTTGATGAAGAGTCAAACAGATTTTACTTTCGTATACACCAGTTTCCTTGGTTGAAATGTCACTTCCTCAGGGAAGCTGTCCCTAAAACCTCTTTTAAATATTCTCATAGCCGCTACACTTCTTCTTTATCACCATTATTAAAGTTGTAATTAAACAATTATATGTCTAGTTATTTGTTCAAGGTCTTTACCATTAGTCTGAAATCAACCTCAGGGCAGGGATAATATCTTGCTTATACATTGCTGTAAACTGAATATCAGGAACAATGTTGGATTATAGTAAGCATAAAATTAATGTTTATTTAACAAAATTCTCTACTCTTAATTGTTTCCTATATTTGGTTCTTAATGTTGTAGACAAACAAACAGGTTTCAACTATTTCAATATTACATTGCCTTTGAGAATTAAAAATGTCAACAGGCAACAGTACGCCTGAAAGCTAATAGAGACAGAAAACTATGTCATGTGTCATTTCCCTCTGGTAAACTAATACCTCTGTATCTGCTCATGGGTAAGAATAGCAATAAGTCATGTGGAAGAACTAGCAAAACGCACAGGAGTGTCCCCTAAGAACACCATACTTATATAGTCACTAATGCAGATCAGACCTTAAAAGTTCTAGGGTTTATCTCTGGAAAAGTATGGGCATCATTTACATAAAAGCCAAACATTTCAGGATTTCAACAACAAAAACTTGTCCGTATCCTGACTTTGTGTGAGAGTCCAAGAGACTGAAATATAAGATTGGCATTATATTAAAGAAGGAGGCTGTGAGAATAATTTCCAAAATACGTGGATGTAGTGAAGGTTCCAAAGGCTGCTGCTCTGGGAAACTCTGTTTAATATTTGGATATTATGGGGATATGCTAGCCTGCAGGGTATATGGAAATATCCCAAATGTAAGCAGATTTTATAGTTTGGTAGCAGATACCCCCAGCCATCACCTTCTTCTCTGCCCTCACTCCCACCCCCAACAACACATGTTCATATACACAATTCAGCTGTTTATCTGAACCCCACTATTCTTAAAAGTGTCATTGTTTTTGTGACCATACTATCTCTAGGTTCTGGTAAACTTTAAATGATTTGTCTAAGATCTCATATGCTTAGAATAAGGTAATTCCCAGTATATGTGATATTATGAGGATTAGAGATCTAAACACTTAGGCTCGTAGAACCAACTTCCAGAAAATTGAAATGTAAAGCTAAGCATTATGGATTTTAATGTTAAGATAATGGTGGTATCCTTTCTATGTTTTTGTTTGTTTGAAGACAGATCTATTTTATTATGAATGCTATACTTATGATGATTTCTTCATTCTCACTTAAAAAGCTTGGCTTTAAGAAAAAAAGTGTAAATAGCCTTATACTTTCCTATAACTTAATTGTACACATTAACTACCAAAGTTATTAGGTACCAGAAGTAGGTACCAGATTGCTTTAGCTTATCTTTGAAAAGAGGCCAGAACCTTTCTGGACCAGTAGAAGGATGTAGCAGAGATCACCATTGTCACAAAGAAGTTAATGACCAACTGAATGCCATGTAAGTCATGGACCAAAGCCAACAGTTAACATGGCCATAGGTTATAAAAGAACATACTTTAGTCAGAGCCTAATTTCAGTCAAAAGTGCTTGTTTTCACTAGTTGGGGAACCATTTGGAATGCAGGTGCTTAACAGCATGATTTAATTTTTTTGTGCAGTTGTCAAAAGACCTTTCCTTTGACCAAGATACCATAGGAGTGTTAGTCCTTCCCATTTATCCTCAGAGTTCTGTGTAGAGCAACAGGGATTTTGCATGAGAACAGCCAAAAGGCAGTTGATAGGGAAAGCCATAGGAATGTCTGAAAAGTGGGCAGAAGTGCAAATGGTAGCTGTAAATGATATTCAGGTGTGCAAAATTTCTACTCAGCCACTCACTTGGGCTCTGTTGGGTTTCATCAAGAGCCTGAACTATAGCTCTATAATTGAGACTTCCTGTTGGATGCTCCCCTCTGGAAGGATTTGTCTTACTGGCCTTGATTCACTTTCTTTTCTGCCTTGAATGAGGTTTATTTCTATCTCAAATGGATTGGTGCTTTCTGGAGCTGAAAGGGGGCCTGCCCACTATGGCACAGTAACTGTATGTACTAGTTACTTTCTCCAGGTAGAATGAGATGCTGTTTCTGATGTGCCACCTGCTTAATTGAAAAAAGGCACCTAGAAGATTGGATGCAAAGAGACAATAAGTTCCCCCATTGTCCTCCAGACTGGCTACACATTACCTGCATAAAGAGGAAAATCAATATTGTTGCCTTCAATGGGAAATTGTAAAAATAAGGAAGAAGAAATATCAGATAATTGATTTTATTTCAAGAATCAAATAAATGACTTTTCTGAAGAAAATATTTTATTGTTAAACACATGCTAATAAATTTGCATGAGGTGAATTCTCTCAAATGTATTTTCAGTGTCAGTACTTGTGCTCTAAGCAGGTGTCTTGGGCCCAATATCAGTTCTTCAGAACCCAACCTACAGATAATTTGCATATATTATCTGCTTTGTTGGCTTATGAGTGAGATCTAGAATAAAGAAAATTTGCTCAAAAGGTCTCACAGCGGGCACTTTGGCATTTGGGTGTACGATACCACATTTCATTTAGCCCAGCAGGCCTAAATGAATATTCACCGTCAGGTGGCGAAGAACTCCACCCCAAAGTAACTGATAACTCATTTCTGCTTGGGCTTCTCACCAACACAGGTTTTATATAATTAGAGTTTGAGTTGTTTTCCCAAAGCCTCCACAGCTTGACTCAGAGTTAAACATTTAAAGTACTTATATCAGCCAAAGGAAGGTAGAAGATTCGAATCACTTTGATTCACTATTTTTCTGTTTTGTTTTGTTTTTTGAAGAAAGCAATGTGGTAGAGTAGGAAATATCGGGATTTAGAATCAGACTGATCTGGATTTGAATCATGACTTTGCCGTTGAATAGCTGCATGACCTTGAGCAATTACTTATCTAAACCTCATGTTTTTCATCTAGAAATGGGAATAATAACACTTCCTTTCAGGGCTGTCGAAAAGCTCTATTCTGTGTATTTCTTGGCACATTCATAGCAGCTAATCAATAAATGGTAATGCAGCTGCTGTGATTAAAGTCCTTCTATAGTCATAAGTGAAGTTTACATAAACTCAAACCTCTTTCTCATGGCTGCGAGAAACTGCAGCTGCTCCTGGACTTGAATGAGGAAATATAATTAAGACGAAACTTTATTTTTATTTCAGCCATTCAAGCTTAAGAAGACATTTCCTTCAGACCTCTCAAAATCCTGATTAATCCTTTCCATAGGATCATAAATAGGAACAGAGAAGGCAAATACAAATTATTTCACTAACACCAAACTTAAAAACTTAAATTCTATGTTTACTAAATGTTTCTTATCTTTTTTCCCATTTTTTGATGGCAAAGAGAGTGACAAGATGTCATGTTCATTCTAGAAAAGAAGTGTGGGATGGAATAATGGAAAAATTTTGGACAACACTGAACTTTGAATTCTGGTTCCAACAATTTCACTTATCAGCTGTCTAAGCCTAGACACATGATTTTACAACCATGAACTGCAGTTTCCCCCCACTTCCTGCCTACCATATACTGTAAAGGATATAATAGTATTTTCTAAAACCAAAGTCTAACATAACAATGAGTTGCTGTTTTGCACAGATTTTCATGCACGGGCTCCAGTGTTGTATAAACTTTAATTTTATTCCTGGTTACACTTCTTACTAATGCTATGGCCGTGGGAAATTATAGAATCTTTATTAGCCAATATCTGTATCTTAGATTGACATCTCAGTGTTTATCATACATGGTTATTAGAATCAAATGAAATACCTGTGCTTAGGACACATTGTAAGTACTCAGCATATTGTTAATGATAGTGTTATTTAGCACCTGGCCCAGGGCAAGAATGCCCAATTCAAAAATATAAATTAGGAAGATAAATTTAGGCTCAATATGGAAATCTGACATTCAGTACAAATCGATTGATCTTTATTGTGCATCTATAGATGGGCACTGCAGAATTTTTAAATATCAGCCTCTGGAATTTATAATTGTAATAGGAAGGGTGATAATGATGAGAATGATGATGAGAACGATGGTAGTGTTGATGATGATGATGGATAAAGCTTCTTATATATAATTGGGTGACAGGTACAATGCTAAGTACTTTATAAAAATTAACTCGTGTTATTTTTACATCAATTCTATGAGGTAGAAACTATTATCAACCTTATCTATAGATGAGGAAACTGAGACACAAAGTGGTTATATAAACTCAGAAGTCTAATTCTAGAGTTTACGCCTCATCTATTATGACTGGAAGAAAATAAGTACATAAATGTACAAAGCTTTAAATTATACAAAAATATGTTTTAAACGATTGAGTGGGAGAAATTTCATCAGACTTCAAATATTAATGCATCAATTAAAATGTTCTCAACTCTTAGGTACAGTGAAGAGCTATTAAGAAAGGGAAGAAGGTGCT
This sequence comes from Pteropus vampyrus, assembly GCF_000151845.1. Classification (NCBI taxonomy): domain Eukaryota; kingdom Metazoa; phylum Chordata; class Mammalia; order Chiroptera; family Pteropodidae; genus Pteropus; species Pteropus vampyrus. The sequence continues at coordinate 416,554 of NW_011888865.1, read as the reverse complement.
TGTCTCAATCTTTAAATAAGTGGTTGAGGTAGGATGGATTTCACAATGAAACTTCAGAGGCCATCTTTCTAACCACTGTGTTCTACTGTCTCCTTATTTAGCAAACTCTTATTGAAAGAATGTAAAATTGAGAATGTAAGCCAAAAAATTCACCATGCCATATTTTTGAACCACCTTGCTATGTGTTAATAATAAACCTAAATGTTTTTAATCAAAATTACATATTACATCTATCTTTCTGCAGTCATTTGGGAGGTATTGTGATTAAACGTAACAACATTACTGCCCGTAAGGGCATTACTCAGCTACGCCTGTCTTTCAGCAACCACTAAATATAAGACTCTGTAGTCCACTTCCTTAATTTTACAAATGAGGTCATTAAAATTTAGTGAGTTATAGTAACTTATCTAAGATGAGAGCTAGTTAGCAGCAGAGTTGGAACTAGAGCATGTTTCCTAAACTCAAGTCCCATATTTTCCAAGTTTAATTTAACAAGTATTTACTGAGCAATAAGAATTATGTTGTGAGACAATGGCAATGAGGGTGTGCATTTATAAATCAAAGATGGTCCTTGCTCTTGAGAACCTTATAATTTAGTAGAAAAGATAAACACGCCCTCATGTAATTATAAAACTTACCATAAGGGAACAAGTTCAGTAGCAGGGGAGACCCCTCACATTGTCCCTGTATGTCTCCCTTTTACCACTCAGTACACTTGTTTATTCAAGGAATTCTGCCCTGCTAAATTGCTATCCTGTCTACAGTTCACTACTCTATCACTAGCATAGTTCTTAGTACAGCATAGGCAGTCAATAAATATTTATCGAATGAAATGAAAATCAGAAAAGCAAAATAATGTGGACTCACAAAGGAGGTGATGAATAATTAAATGTAAATTTTAAATGTACAGGTCAAAGCAAAGCCAAGTAGGTAAAACTTTACTAAAATGTCAAGTCTCCAAGGAAAGATCATTCAGCTAGAAGAAGACCTGTCATTTCTATTAATCCACATCCTTTCCTTTAGGCCAATCCACATATGAATTACTTCTGACAAGTCAGAATCTGACTTATTTTAACTCAGAAGTTTTTTTAACCTTTTGTTAAATTTAGAAAATATTTATTACAAGTCATTTGTTAGAAAAATAAGACCATGTAAAACTTAGGCCAAAGAAAGATTGATTTCAGATCATGGCTATCTCTCAAATTCTGGGTGTGACAATTCCAAAAAGCCAGGTAAATTGCTTCAAGGGGACGTTAGTGGTATGTGTCAGATTACCTCACAGTCAAGACAGTCCATTTATGTTTGTTCCAGTTAGCATTATTCTACCTGACTTTTATGTTTTATCTTTCCTGAGAGATTTCTTTACTCACTTTGCAACTGTTCTCCCCGCCT
>NW_011888865.1:407856-414977 GCF_000151845.1 Pteropus vampyrus | reverse complement strand
TTCCCGCCCCCTCTTTCTTCAGTTATGAGTCAATACTATAATGTTATTTTTGCACATATTATTATTTATGCATTTTCTCTCTCACGCAATTTAGCACAGGGGATGACACGACTTGACCCTGCCTAGGGCCCCCACACTCTCCTATACTATCTTGTCTGCCCCTGGCACTCAGGAAAGAGTCAATAGAACATCTAGCATTGGAAGATTGGGGAGATTGGCCTTTGGAAACCACATACTTTGTATGTTACAAACATTAGCTTCCCAAGAGTCTGATCAAGAGCCCCCCCCCATTTAAATCAATATACTTTGAATATTTAAATTTACTTTCAAGTTGATTAAAGCTTGGACAAGAGCATATTGATATATGCACTAAGCTCAGTGTTTAGTGCTATAATTCCTGTATTAAGAACTAAAGAAGTTAAAAGACAAAAGTATAAAAAATAACTATAACAACAAAAATACATTAATAAATGTGCAATACAAAAATATGTAATTTGTAACATTAATAACAAAGTGTGGGAGAAAGTAAGTATAGAGTATATAATTGAAATTAAATTGTTATCAGTCTATCAGCTTAAAGTAGATTGTTATAACTATAAGAAGTTTTACGTGACCACAGAGAAAACACCTATAGATAATACACAAAGAAAATGAGAAAGGAATCAAATCATTAAATGTACAAAAATATCAATGAAACACAAAAGAAAATACCAAGAGCAGAGAGATACAAAAGAATTACGAGACAGAAAACAATGAACGAAATAACAATAGGAAGTTCTTCCCCATCAATAGTTACTTTAAATGTAAATGCGTTACATCCTACAATCAAAAAACATAGAGTGGCTGAATGGATAATTAAAACAAGATTAAACTATACACTTTCTTTAAGAGACTCACTTTAGATTTAAGGACATTTGTAGGCTGAAAGTGAAATAGTAACCAAAAGGTAGTTGGGGTTACCATACTTATATCAGAGAAATAAACTAAGTTAAAAACTGTCAAGAGAGACAAAGAAAGACATTACATAATGATAAAAGTATCAATTCACCAAGAAGATATAACAATTATAAATATATATGCAGACAACATCAAAGCATACGAATACATGAAGCAAACACTGGCAGAACTGAAGGAAGAAATAGACAGCAACACAATAATAGTAGAGGGTTTTAATACCTGACTTTCAATAATGGGTAGAACAGCCAGGCAGAAGATCAATAAGGAAACAGAGGAGTTAAACAACCTTATAAATCAAAAGGACCTCACTCATACGTTGGATTTAAAATTGAAAGCAACAAACAAACATGAAAAACAAACATGACAAACTCATGGATATGGACAGTGGATTAGTGGTTACCAGAGGGAATGAGAGGAGGGAGAGTTAGATAGGTAACAGAAGGAAATTTAAGTTTGGGCAGTGAACACTCAATGAAATATATAATGAAATATATATAATATATTGTTAAGTTGTACACTTGAAACTTACTTGATTTTATTAATGTCACCGCAATAATTTTATTTTATTTTTTTAAAAAGGGACTTAACAGACATATATAGAGCATTCCATCCAATGGTAGCAGAATACACATTCTTCTCAAGTACACAAGGAACATTTACAGGATAGATCACATGTTAGGTTACAAAACAAATCTTAACAAAGTTAAGAAGATTGAAATTATGCCAACTATATTTCCAACCACAATGGAATGAAACTAGAAATCAATGGTAGAAGGAAAAGTGGAAAATTCACAGATATTTGGAAATTAAATGACACATTCTAGAACAACCAATAGTTCAGAGAAAAAAGCAAATGGGAAATTCAAAATATCTTGAAACTAATAGAAACAAAAACAAATATACTAAAACTTATGGGATGTAGCAAAAACAGTATGAAAAGAGAAGTTTATAGTAATAAATGCCTACATTAAAAAAGAAAAAAATATAAAATAAACAACCTAACTTTATATTTCAAAGGACTAGAAAAATAAGAACAAACCAAACCCAGTGTTAGCAAGGGGAAGGAAATAATGAGGATTAAAACGGAAAAAAAAAAATGGAGTACAAAATAGAAAAAAAAAATCAATGAAACAAAGAGCTGTTTTTTGAAAAGGTAAACTAAAAGTGACAATCCTTTAGCTACATTAACTAATAAAAAAGAGAAAAAACTCAAATAAAAACAACTGAAAGAGATGTTACAATTGATGCCACAGAAATGAAAAGGGTTAGTTTAGGACTACTATAACAGTTATGCACCAACAAATTTTATAACCTAAAAAAATAAACAAATTCCTAGAAACTTAAAATCTATGAAGATTGGATCATGAAAAAAAAAAAAAAATCTGAACAGACCTGTAACTAGTAAGGAGATTGAAGCAATAACAAAAAACTCCCAATGGAAAAAGAGCCCAGGACCAGATGGATTCATTGGTGAAACCTACCAGATATTTAAAGAGGAATTAATGTCAATCCTTCTCAAGCTCCTCAAAAATTAAAGAGACAGAAACACTTCCAGATTTATGAGGCCACATTATTATAATACCAAAGCCAGAAAAAAAGATATCACAAGAAAAGAAAAATTCAGGCCAATATTCTGGATAAATAAAAGCAAAAATTCTACACAAAATACCAGCATACTGAATTTGACAGCGCATTTAAAAGATCATGCACCATGACCAAGTGTGATTTATCCCCAGGTTGTAAAGATGGTTCAAGATGAAAAAAACAATCAATGTGATATACCACATTAACAGAAAAGAATACAAATCATCACATGACCATCAACAGATTAAAAAAACAAAAAAAAATTGATAAATTTTAACATTCTTTCATAGTAAAACACTCCACAAACTAGGAATGGAAGGAAATTACCTCAACATAAGAGAGGCCGTATATGAAAAGCGACATCATACTCAATGACAAAAACTCAAAGTTTTTCCTTTAAGATTAGGAACAAGATAAGGATGTCCACTCTTGCTACTTCTATTCAGTGTTATACTGGAAGTCTTAGCCAGACGAGTCAGGCAAGAAAACCAAAATGCTTTCAAATCAGAAAAGAAGAAGTAAAATAATTTCTATTCAGAGGTAACATGATTTTATACATAGAAAACCCCAAAGATCCCACACACTCACACAACTGTTAGAATGAATAAACAAATTCGGTAAAGTTGTAGGTTATAAAATCAATATACAAAAATTAGTTTGTTTCTGTACACTAATGATCAACAATTTGAATAGGAAAGTAAGAAACAATCTCATTTACTATAGCATCAAAAAGAATAAAAACACCAGAATAAATTTAACCAAAGGAGTAAAATACTTGTACACTAAAATCTATAAGATTTTGATGAAAGAAATAAAAGACACAAATAAATGTTTATAGATTGAAAGACATTTTAAAAAATGCTTATACTTATCAAAGCAATCTGCAGATTCAATACAATTTCTGTAAATATTCCAATGGCATTATTTACAGAAATAGAAAAAAAATGCTAAAATGCATGTGGAAACACAGAAGACCCTGAATAATCTTGAGAAGGAAGAACAAAGCTCAGACTTGTTAATTATAACCATTATAAAACAAAAACAAAATAAATTTGTTAAGGATGTGGAGAAATTGGAACCTTTGTACACAGTTGGTGGGAATGTAAAATGGCTTAGCTGCTACGGAAAACAGAGGTTCCTCAAAAAAATTAAAATAAAACTATCATATGATCCAGCAACCACACTTCTGTTTGTTTATCCGAAAGGATCGAAATTGGGGTGTCAAAGAGATATTTGCATTTCTGTGTTCATTGAAGCATTATCACAATAGCCAAGATGTCGAAACAACCTAAATATCCATTGACAGATGAATGATTAAAGAAAATGTGCTATATACATACAATCAAATGTTCTTCATTAAAAGAAAGAAATTATGTCATATGCTATAACATGGATGAAATGGGAGGACATAATTCTAAGGGAAATAAGCAAGTCACAGAAGGACAAATTTTGCATGATTTTTACTTATATTACATGAGGTTTCTAAAATAATAAATTTATAGAAGCAGAAACTGGAATGGTAGTGGCCAGGGACTGAGAGGAGGAAAAAATGAGGATTTTCTTTTCAAAAGGGAATAGAATTTTATTTACATAAGATGAAAAGTTCTAGAGATTTGCTGTACAATGTTGTACTTATGCTTAACAGTAGTATACACTCAAAAATTATTAATTGGTAGATCTCATATATTTTTTAACCACAATTTAAAAAGATCTAAATAAGGTACTTGTTATGAATAATAATACTGTTTAATTTTCTTTAACTTTCTGACTTGGTTGTTGAGAAAGAGGACGGGTCATCTTGACTTTTTGCTGTCTAATATAGTCTAATATTCTGTGAAATCACTATGCCTTTTGGATTATATCATTCCAAGAAGATTGAGACTTGGGTGGTTGGAGTTTGGGATTCTCTCCCTGCTTTACCACTTACTGGCTTTTGACTCAAGGAACCACTCCCTGTTTTGCTCTATCTAGCTATAAAGGGAAAACAATTGGACAACACTTGAGAGAAAATTACAGCTATCAAGAAGTTCAGCTTTTATGAATGAATATCTTACTTACATCAACAGAAGCTGTTTCTATTTCTTAGTATTATAAGACCACTAGCAAATTTCTTCAAAGAAAAAAAAAAATGAGTTAATGCACTTATACCACTCAGCCATACTCAATGTTTCACTTAAATGATGCCCTTAAGAGTACATTGCTATTTCGTGTTTAAATTCAAAAAACTTATTTATTCATTTTGCACTGAGAGGTAGAACACAGACCTGAATACCTAAGATCGTATAACAACTGAAAGACAGTTTTCTGTTTTTTCTCACTTGATGTATTTTATTAAATACTAAACACTTTGTGCTTGGCTCAGAGGATACAGTTACAAAAAAGAGAGGTCTCTCCCTTCTCTAATGGTGATTACTTACATTCTGTTTGAGAAGAATGGCAGAAAACAAGTGATAGTGTAATTCTTATTTTAAATACAGTTATCGTAAGTGTTGAAATAGAGAAGCACAGGTGCTAAATGAGAGTTTACTGGGAGGGTGACGTGATGTGTTCTGGAAGGGGATAGGACATAATGTCCAGGGAATGCTTTTTTAAAAAGGTGATATTTGAGTTGAACTGTGGAAGACAGAGAATTCCAGAATTTCTGAATAGAAGAGGCTTTGGGATGGCCGTCTGGTTTGAAGGAAGGTCTGAGGGATTTGCTTTGAGGCTGCATTGCATAGTAAGTTCATTCTTGAGTGTATTGTATGTTTCCTTGACATGGCTTTCGGGAAGCTGTTCCTTGATGCACCATACAGAAGGGTGAGTAGGAGTGAATTATGTGAAGGTGTGGAGAGGGGAAGAGAACATGTGCAATGACCACAGGTGAGACTAAGTGCAGGTATTCAAGGCCTATGTGGTTGAAGGGTAGAGTACAAGGGCGAGTTACAGATGAGACTGGTGAAAGCAGCAGAGGCCAGGTCACATAGGACATGATTAAGGACCATGCAAGCCACTAAAGATTGTGCTGTCAGTGGGGGTAAAAATCAGTGGAGAATGAGATTTTATTGGTAGGTATCAAGCAAGACAGGGCCTGGTCGTATTCACATTTTAGAAGAAGTCACTCTGTCTACAATGTGAGAATGAATTGGAGTAAAGGTGGATGCCAGAGACCAGTTAGGAAGGTGCTTTAGCAGTTCGACTGAGAAATGATGCTAGCTCAGACTAGAGGACGTCATGGTAATTAAGAGAAACAGACAAATGTGAAAGATATTTACACAGACAAGTATACAAATATTGTAGAGTGTAACTGGATATGCCAGGGGGTGTCTGGAAAGCTTCACAGAAGTGACATTAGTCTAATCTTGAAGGATGAGAACAAATTTCTTGTAATAGTGTAGTTTATCACTTAGATTCAATTGCTAAAATTTGTAAATTATAAATGATTATTACCTTTTTATTCATATCCCTTTCAGCCTCTCTAAGAAACATCATGTAACTTGTGTTCTTATTTCTCTAATAGTGTTACTGTGTTAGACTATAATAAATCTGCATTTCCTGAAAGTTATTTTATAATTTAGTCTTATATTAATTAAGATTAATCTTCTCCTCATCCATACTCAGTGGAATACAAGCATATTAGTGAGAACTGGAGACATTTTAAAACTTTCTCTTTTTTTACCTATTAAATCTTCTGTCCAGACTAAATCTCTGTAGCAATTAGGCATATATCCTTTTGCACTGTTTATTCCTACTTATTTTGCCTCTAATATTTATGATTAAATTTGTTTAAATCTTTTGGAGATAATTTCAGAGACCAAAATGCCTTAAACATTCTTGGTTCTCTCTTTAGAAAGGTAGATTGCATGGATCTGAAGGTTTCCTAGGAAAAAGGTTATTAGGTATAGGAGAATATTAATTTGTTAACATTTATAACATCTCTGATCTTTATAGTCATAGGAGTAAACTGTCTACACTTTTCAAATTCAGAGAAATTATATGTAGTACTTTATACCATTGAATGATTATTTAATACATTACTGTGTCTGCTAAAGGACTTCTACTACCCAGTCATCCCTGATCAAGCACTTAGCTCTTCTTTTATAATTATTTTTATTTCTCATATTCAGAGAATGCCTGAAGGAAATTTTATCTGGAAAAAAAAGATCTGTGTAGTGTTTTGGTGCAGTACACTTTATTTAGTAATTCATCTTTGCTATTTATTTGTTAGTAAATTCATCAAGCCAGGATATTCATTTTAAACTCCTTCTATGGCGTCAGTGCCAGGTCAATGAGAGGTCAGTAAGATATATCTCATATAGGCACTGTCCTGTGCACCATCTGCCCATGGTGAATCACAATGATAAGCGGGACGTGTACTTGTGCACCACTAATTCTTATTCGACCAGAATTTCATGTCATCTCATGGTCATTACAATTGTCCAATTACAGTTGATCAAATTGAATTACGTTTAATTAGTAAGTCTGTCTCATGGTACAATGGGCTAGTTGGCCATATTTATCTGTTTAAGTGATCTGTCCTCAGACTTGGAAAGCCAAATGCCATGTTTGAAAAGAAAAAAAAATGTGGAGAGAGGGGAAAA
>NW_011888865.1:395570-407456 GCF_000151845.1 Pteropus vampyrus | reverse complement strand
TGGAAGACAGAGAATTCCAGAATTTCTGAATAGAAGAGGCTTTGGGATGGCCGTCTGGTTTGAAGGAAGGTCTGAGGGATTTGCTTTGAGGCTGCATTGCATAGTAAGTTCATTCTTGAGTGTATTGTATGTTTCCTTGACATGGCTTTCGGGAAGCTGTTCCTTGATGCACCATACAGAAGGGTGAGTAGGAGTGAATTATGTGAAGGTGTGGAGAGGGGAAGAGAACATGTGCAATGACCACAGGTGAGACTAAGTGCAGGTATTCAAGGCCTATGTGGTTGAAGGGTAGAGTACAAGGGCGAGTTACAGATGAGACTGGTGAAAGCAGCAGAGGCCAGGTCACATAGGACATGATTAAGGACCATGCAAGCCACTAAAGATTGTGCTGTCAGTGGGGGTAAAAATCAGTGGAGAATGAGATTTTATTGGTAGGTATCAAGCAAGACAGGGCCTGGTCGTATTCACATTTTAGAAGAAGTCACTCTGTCTACAATGTGAGAATGAATTGGAGTAAAGGTGGATGCCAGAGACCAGTTAGGAAGGTGCTTTAGCAGTTCGACTGAGAAATGATGCTAGCTCAGACTAGAGGACGTCATGGTAATTAAGAGAAACAGACAAATGTGAAAGATATTTACACAGACAAGTATACAAATATTGTAGAGTGTAACTGGATATGCCAGGGGGTGTCTGGAAAGCTTCACAGAAGTGACATTAGTCTAATCTTGAAGGATGAGAACAAATTTCTTGTAATAGTGTAGTTTATCACTTAGATTCAATTGCTAAAATTTGTAAATTATAAATGATTATTACCTTTTTATTCATATCCCTTTCAGCCTCTCTAAGAAACATCATGTAACTTGTGTTCTTATTTCTCTAATAGTGTTACTGTGTTAGACTATAATAAATCTGCATTTCCTGAAAGTTATTTTATAATTTAGTCTTATATTAATTAAGATTAATCTTCTCCTCATCCATACTCAGTGGAATACAAGCATATTAGTGAGAACTGGAGACATTTTAAAACTTTCTCTTTTTTTACCTATTAAATCTTCTGTCCAGACTAAATCTCTGTAGCAATTAGGCATATATCCTTTTGCACTGTTTATTCCTACTTATTTTGCCTCTAATATTTATGATTAAATTTGTTTAAATCTTTTGGAGATAATTTCAGAGACCAAAATGCCTTAAACATTCTTGGTTCTCTCTTTAGAAAGGTAGATTGCATGGATCTGAAGGTTTCCTAGGAAAAAGGTTATTAGGTATAGGAGAATATTAATTTGTTAACATTTATAACATCTCTGATCTTTATAGTCATAGGAGTAAACTGTCTACACTTTTCAAATTCAGAGAAATTATATGTAGTACTTTATACCATTGAATGATTATTTAATACATTACTGTGTCTGCTAAAGGACTTCTACTACCCAGTCATCCCTGATCAAGCACTTAGCTCTTCTTTTATAATTATTTTTATTTCTCATATTCAGAGAATGCCTGAAGGAAATTTTATCTGGAAAAAAAAGATCTGTGTAGTGTTTTGGTGCAGTACACTTTATTTAGTAATTCATCTTTGCTATTTATTTGTTAGTAAATTCATCAAGCCAGGATATTCATTTTAAACTCCTTCTATGGCGTCAGTGCCAGGTCAATGAGAGGTCAGTAAGATATATCTCATATAGGCACTGTCCTGTGCACCATCTGCCCATGGTGAATCACAATGATAAGCGGGACGTGTACTTGTGCACCACTAATTCTTATTCGACCAGAATTTCATGTCATCTCATGGTCATTACAATTGTCCAATTACAGTTGATCAAATTGAATTACGTTTAATTAGTAAGTCTGTCTCATGGTACAATGGGCTAGTTGGCCATATTTATCTGTTTAAGTGATCTGTCCTCAGACTTGGAAAGCCAAATGCCATGTTTGAAAAGAAAAAAAAATGTGGAGAGAGGGGAAAACGTGAGGCTAGAATTATTTCACATGTAATACAGTGAAATAATAATTTTAATATAGTCTTATAATAAGTTTAATGAAAGTTTGCTATGGTCTTTAAGATCTTTGAAGGAAAGTAACATTAGTCATGCAACCTACCACATCTATTTGTCTATATAGAAATGACATGCTTAGATTATTAAAACAAATTCTGTTGTCCTTGTGTTGGGAGGAAATAGATCATTATTAACAACCCATTCTTAGGTCTCTACAAAGATTTATAATATTTTGAGTAGTGTCCAGCTAGGAAATTTTCTGTCTTGCTGCAAGCTGCACACTCCATTACAAAATTGTAATGGAGTCACACTGACTTACTCCTGTGCAGATTGATTCTTATATTTGAGAAGCAAATGGGTGAGAACAGGGCATGCATTTCCTGAAGATGCTAATGGGCCTTTGAGCAATGATATCTGCCTGAAATATTAGAGAAGCATCTATGGTTAGATAAGATTGGAGAGAGCCAAACTTATCACTTTCTGACATTCTCATTTGAGGTTGATGGTATTGCCATATCACATCAAGTCCTACTGTATAGACATGCATCAGACATTATGGTTACACTAGACAAATATGAAGTTTTCTAGGGATTCATTTGACCCAGAAGTTATTTCAGGTATTATCCCTTGATTCAGCCTAGAGAATGAGGGAGGGAGAGAGAAAGATAAAAAGAGCAAGAGAGAGAGAGAAAGAGAGAAAGAAATGATTTTCTTCTCTTTTTATTTTTACACTGAGTATCGCATGATCTATTTGCCTCAGTTTTATGGTTTTTATGTATTGATCTTGACTCCTTGATTCTCTTTCAAGAAAAAGGCCATTTAATGCCATTGTTATTTCTGCCCAACAGTTGAAGTATTCTTTTTTTTTTTTTTTTTTTGCTTTCTGTAGTCTGCCTTACCAGATATTAATATAGCTGTCAGCTTTTTTTTGATAAGCATTTTTGGCTAATTTCCTTACATCAAAACTAGAACTGATGCTAAACTTAAAAAAAAAAAAAAATAGCTTATTTTCCTGGAGCGTTGCTGAATTAAATATTGTTTTCAAAAAATGTTGGTCAATTCCTTCATTTCTCTACTCATTCCTTCTATTTATATATCCCAAAACAAAAAGTATTTTTAAGACTGCTATGTGCTGGGCAAGCAGTGAGCTAGATGACTGGGGAAAATGTGGTCAATGACAGGCCAGGGCCTGCCTTTTGAATTTATACAATTGGGTTATGATTATTTAGCAAAGACATTTTAGAAACCAGCTGTGTCAGGTAAAGTACTAATACCAACTCCTTGTGTAGAATTTGGAAAAGAACCCTCTCATGGAGATCCACAGAGAGAGAAGATCCCACTTCTTTTGTTCTGGATTTTTATTTATACGATAATTTATTCAGTGGGTCCTAGTGTTGAAATATTATAATACTGGCTTTTGAAATAAGAATCTTGCCAACTCAGTCAGAAATAAGGTCTATACTGTTCTAACACCTGGTTAATCCACTGCGACGGTGGATCAAATAGAATCTGGTGGTTTGTAGGTAAAATTATGATATCATGGGATTTTGTCATTTCTGTTTGGTGCTACATGGAAGGCAGCTTCCTTTCCAATCAAATCAAAATTATTTCCTTAGGGATATGTGATAAGGATATACGTTTAGGCTATAGATGGAGAACGTTTCAAACAAAATAAAAAATCCAAATGCCTTGCTCTTTACTGGAAATACTATGTATGGCTTCTACAATCATACTAAAATTTTAAAACAGTAATGTCCTCTTTGGAAGGCAATTGCTTTAAATTGGATAGGATTCACTCATTTTTCAGTGAAAGAATTTGAAAATTCTGTCTTTGGAAACCAAAATACTGGATGGCAGAGTTGGATGTGTCTTTCACTTTAAAATGCAGACTCTCTCTGTGGTGAATGTATTTGTTGTGGTAAAGTATTTGAAAGAAAATCCTCAGAATAATTTGGGGTAAGAGAAAAAAAAACACTGTTAAAATAAGCCAACCCACCAGTTTTGAACTTTGAAAAATGCTTTATTTTGAATCAGAAAGAATTAATAATAATTCATAGCATAAAGAATCTATGTTTAGATTATAATATATAATCATGATTTAACACAAATTAAACTTCCAAATTTTAAAGAACTTTAGTATTGGGCTTGCGCTCAGTGATTTTCTAAATGAATTAATGTCCATGGAGTTCATTTTGATGCTCTTAGTTACCTCATTATTTGGTCTGTCTTGGCAGATATGTATCTAGATAAGTGATTCCTGTAAATGTTGGAAATTCCTTGACAGGTTAACTTTCCCATCATTTTAAATTGCTTATGCTATATTGTTTCAGCCTAGATGCACCCTTTCCGGGAAGAAGGGTCCTGCTAGTCTGATAAGAAGCTGTCTTTCCTAAGATCTGTATTTTGTGTGAGGATCAGCTAGAAGAGGGAAAAGCTAGAATGCCAAATTGCAGAGAGTATTCTTTACTGTGGGGCTCCATCCAAAAAGGGTTTGTAACACAGTGTACAGTCTTGTAGCCCAGCTGTGTGGAGCATTGATTGCTTCTGCCTAGAGCAGGGATACTGTCAAGTTGCTCTGTGAGTTGAGTCATCTATTGACAAAGAGCTACCAGCCCGCAGATAATGCTGTGCGGAGCTGCTCTCACTGCTCCCACCGCTCCCACGATGCACTGCTTGTAGCAGCTGTCAAAGATACTGAGGGATCCACGGGAGAGGAAAAAAAAGACTTTTACAACTGCCTGGAAGAAAGGGGTGTGAGGGAGGAGACATTCCTGTGCAGAGCTGACCAAAGGAAAGAGTAGGCATCAGTGCAGTATGAATGCATACCTCACCAAGCAACACAGCTGCAGCCGGGGGTCCGATAGGATGGATGCCGGCAGGAGTGCACCCACACTGATCAGGGATGCCCACTGCGCTTGTGGCTGGCAGAGGAGCCCTCAGGGGCTCGGGTACAATTCTCAGACCATGCCTTCCTCAGGATCCGGGGGCCCAGCTTCAAACAGGACCAAGCTGGTCACCTTGTGGGACAGTGTGCGGAAAAGTCCCCACAAGACGAGCACCAAGGGCAAAGGGACTTGTGGGGAGCATTGTGCCTGCCCACATGGTTGGTTCAGCCCAGTACAGGTGAGCCTTTTCCTTATGAATTTCCCTTAAGAATTGGAAGAAACTGAGAGCAAGTTGTGTAAGATTAGGATGGTTTCAAAACTTTACTGAGTCCTCTTTGTTGACTGGGTATGTCTGTTTGGAAAATGGTAGGCCAAGAAAACCTGTCATTTTCACAGATGTTTGTGAACCTCTGGGTGGCCTGCGAAAGTCCAAGGATGCTGTTCTCAGTTTCTTTAGTGACTTTTCTCCAAGTTCAACATCTCTAGTCCTCAGATGATTTTACTATTTCTGCATCATAGTCTTAGCAGCACTTTTACTTCTAATCGTTAACTTTTCTTTTCTGCTTAGCCTGGGGTTTTTTGTTTGTTTGTTTTTATTTTAAAGAAGAGAAAAAGAACTTTAATCAGATACTTCCCATCTCTTTAAAGATAAAAGAATATTTATTTCTTCAGTTATGGAAAATAACGATTTGAAGTATACTGTTCTAATTTTATTCTTATAAAGCTGTATACCTTTGAAGTAATAGAGAAGAAAATTTGTTTATACAAAATAATTCATTTTACAAACAAAAGGAATAATTGGAAACAAGCTACAGGATGATTACACATAGAATAAAATAATCAAATATTTCATTTATTCATAAAGAAGCAATAGGTTATTTATATTAAAAACTATAACTCTCTTCTAGAATGCATTCCTGAAGCAAATGTGCAGTCTCTTAATTTGGTTCCCAGCTTATTCTTGCCCCAAACTACTAGCATTTTACCTGAAATTAAATTGCTTCATTTTTTCTGCTTCCATCCAGAGAGAGAAAACCACTTTCTGTAAATGCTATAAAAATAAGTAAAATACACCTATAATCACTGTCATAAGTACAGAACAATGACTGTTCTTAAATATGCATTGAAAAGAGAAAAGCAGTGTTTATAGAAAAAAATCCTTTCTTGATTTTCATATGCTTTTAGCATAATTGGGAAGTGAATATTGATCATGAATAAAATGTTATAATCTGAGAGGTGTAGAGAACATTCTAATTTTTATGTTAGTTTTATGAAAAGTGCTTCCAAGAATATTGTCTATCACTAGATCTTAATGATATATTTGTGTATACCTGGCCAAATATATGGCTTTTGATGCATTTATATCTTATCTCTTAGCATCCTGATTTAAATAAAGAATATACTGTCATTTTAGTGTTAAACTAACTTGAAATGGAGCCTGACATTTGGAAACTCAGTTATTTTTTAATGTTAACATGAATCCCAAGCTGAATAACTGGTCTCGACAATTTTGAAGTCTTTATATATTCTTAATAAATGCACATGTTTAAATGTCTTTAACCTATATCTCTGTATAGATTATGTTCTCAAGGCTCATATAGGCAAAGAAAACAAACTCACATCTAGTTTATGGTTTTTGCAGAGTAGAAGAAGCAAGTTTATTTTATTGTTACAATCTTTTTGTCCAATATGTAATACACTTTCAAAAATGATAATTTCCCAAACCAAAATTTCAAATACTACATTATAATAACCATTTTCTAAAAATCTCGGCAGTTTTTTTTTTATCAACCAAGGGCAACTTTTTCCTTCTTTGGTTTTTAACAAAGTCAACCTCCTACTTACCTTAAATTTATAGTCATTTAATGTTTTAGATGATTGAAATAGACTCTCTGCACTTATAATTAAAGATCCAGTGACATATGAGAGACAATAATTTGAAGCAGCTACCACCTCCCATTATTCTTTTGCATATACATTTCTGTACATTTTCTCTTTTATTCACATGTACACTTTATAATTGGCTATGAATAACAATGATCCTTAAAAAATGGAGTTTTAATATCATATTTTTAGGGTCTTCAATGTTGTGACACTTCTCTATCACCTGACCCTTTCACTCTTTTACCAGCTTACTCTCATAAATGTACTAAGCTAGACTGATCAATTTTTCTCTTCATCTCACTCCTGTTTCCTTTCAAATATATTATATTGAATAATTTTTAGTGTGTCTATATACACATATATACATAGATTTTAATATATGTACTTAAATATCTCTATAATACCTAACTACTTGCATTGTGTATATTGACATTTTCATGTATTCTTATGTATATATACTTATACTTATGTACACATGAATATACATATACTCAAATAAAACATGAAGTTCTATATTCTTTTCTCATCTAGAATGTACTAGCTTGTTCTTACAAAGAACATTTCATTCTCTCTATATAAAGTATATTTCTTTTACTTATGATAGATACTCAAAATGCTGATATGTATATATATGTATGCATTTACATATGTATCTACAGAATATATCTAATATTTGAATTATACAGATATGTGTAAGTACTATATGCCCACATAAACTATCACAAAAACGAGAGAGTATAAGTGTATATGAATATATGTTCATTAAAACTGTCTGTTTTGAGAATTTTGTTATACTATTTATACTCTTTATTTTTTATTTAAAAATTTTTAAGTTTATTGAGGTGACATTGGTTAATAAAATTGTATAGGTTTCAAGTATATTTTTACCTTTTAAATTAACTAGAGGTATTGTATGAAACATTGTAAAACAAAGTATGGAGGCTAATGATACTAAATGGAATCCTTGATAAAGCAGAGAGAATGGAAGTGCATGTTTTAGAATAGCTGAAGGACCCACATGTGGTACAGAACGTGCCTGAGGGCTAATAAGTGTCTGGGAGCTGGGATCTTGCCCTCTGAGATATTTGCTGTATTACGTGGAAATCAGCAGTGTGATTTCTGGCTGCTATAATAGAAGGCCATCGTAATGACCTGAGTTCCTCCCAAGGCTCCTTGCCAGACTCCTGTTATTCGGGGTGCTGTGTACTAACAGGACTCTGTCATTATGTTGTTCCTCAGCAGTACTAAAAAACAGCTTCTGTCTCATCTCAAATAAGTTTTCATTCCATTTGGATATGTCAAATTAATATAGCCATAATAATAGGTAAGAAAATGGAAAATTATAGTGTCCAGAAGTGAGTTCTAGAATGCACGTCTAGGATAATAGTGTTGGCCTTGGGGAAAAATAAGTCCCCATCATTGCATATGTGGCATTTGCAAACTGACCCGGGGTGGGGGCGGGTGGGGGGAGGTCAGCGCAAAACGGCGAAGACTTGGAGAGCAGAAATCTATGCATTTTTTCTTCATTCATTTATTCTTCATTCATTTATTCTTCATTTCCTGAGTGCCTTCTACATGCCACTCTCTCAGGCCCTGTGTATATAATAGAGAACAAAGTAGATACTGCCTCTACCTACCATTGTGGAGCTCATGGTCTTTAATAGTATATAATATTTAGCAAATATATCATTATATACGTAGAATTACATCATCATAAATCACAGTTTGGAAGTGAAACAAAGTTCCAGGGAGTGCTACAAATTCTATAGTAAATGTATATTTGGACACAGAGAGACCTTAGAGAAGTGAGAGAGCAAGATATTTTTCTTTCTTTTTTTTTTTTTTAATGATACTGCATTTTTTAGGCCTGGAATTTCTGTTTTCTAAAATGAGAAAAAAAATAGTACCGAACGCAAATGATTGTAGTGAGGAATGATTAACATACATGTAAAGCACTTAGCACAGTGCTTACATATAGTAGAGGCTCAATAAATATTTATGGAATGAATGAATAAATGAATGAATAATAAGTCCACAGAAAGTTGGCTAATAATAATAACCTATTCCTTAATTCATTACTCCTGATTTTCTAAAAAGAGAAGAGAGGTGAGTCAGTGAAGACTTCATAAAGGTAGTAATACACTTGGGCTCAATTGAATTGAATCTTGAAAAAATTTGTGTTTATCAAGTGAGCAAAGAGACGTACACTTTGGGGACAAAAATAACAAAAACAGAAATACATGTAACACCCTGATGCCTCTGTAGAACTGCTCATGGAGCCCATGAGGTGAGTGGGGATTGGTCACAGAGAGACTGATGGGCCTTGATGAGGACTCCATTGAGTCAGCAGCATGGAGTCACCCCAGATAACAGTGCCTGCTTTGCCCCTCTCTTATGTGCTAGGCTTCACAGTCAATGAAGCTTTCTGGGCTCTAGTTTTCCCTAAACGAACCTCCCTATCTCTGCCAATACTAATGTTTGGTGACTCTGTCAACAGACATCCATTCATTAATGGGAAGGATGTATGCTTTAGAGCTAGATAATCCTAAATTTGAACTTGCTAGCTCTATGTGATTTCACTTCTTTAACCTTTTTAAGGGTAATTTGTTGCCGCTGTAAAACTTAGGATGATAAAATCATGTTGTAGGGAAATATAACAAGAATTGAAAATAGTCTACCTAAAGAGTCCAGCATGGCATTTAGAAAGTAGGAAGTTTTCAATTTAAAAAAAGGTATTTATAATTACTAGTAATATCTAAATTATGAATTATGTTTTTTTAACCTGAAAAACTTATTATCCACCAAATTAATTATCATCACTGTGATCTTTCGTTAAAAGTTTTAGTTCGTCCACTGAATTTTCTGATGGTGAAGGTTAGGCTAGGCAACTATCCAGAAACATTTGGCATAGTACCACTTGATGATGGGGTGACATTTTGTCCTTCAGGATTTTCAGAGATTTGCAACAGTGCACACTAAAAAAAAAAAAAAAAGAAGAAGAAGAATTGTATTTAAGAACTAACATTTCCATAAGCTCGTATTCAGAGGTAGATGATCGTAGAAGATTTTCTCAGTAACATTCTGCTAGAACTGCATATGAAGTATTTAGCCAAACTCTAAATCTTCCCTAACGGTCCCTTTGCAGCTCCTCCAGAAACAGCAGTTTGCAGCAAATTGAGTGCAGAGGACTTTTTCATCCAAGAAGTAGGGTTGCCCTATGCTGAAAGCTCGGGCTCAGCTTCTGCCCAGTCAGAAAGATCTGACAGCATGTTTTAACTCTGTGGCTGCTTCTACTGATGCCTTTAATAACAAGAGCCTCTTACCAAGGTAGAGTAAGATTTTTTAGCCTCTGGAAAACACCAGCAGCCCCAACACACGGGAAACGGAATAGAATAAGAGGTATCACCAAACGAATTAAAGCTCTAAGCATTCTGTGGGCAGAGCTGCAGCCTCTTGGTCAACAATCCTAGCACCCCTGCTTCTGGGTGCTGATATCAGCAGAGCATTCTCTGTAGGGCAGGACAAGGGGAAGCGAAGTACAGAGGGTAGAACAGAAAACAACATAGATGACAATATATATTGAATACTCACAATATCCACCATGTATGAAACACTGTGTTAAGGGCTTTACAGTAGTCATTTCTTTGAATTCTCCCACCAACACTAAAAGAGTGCTATTTGATTCCCACTTCGCAGATGTAGAAACTGAGGTTAAGAGTAACTGCTGGTGGGACTGAAAACTGGTTCAGCTACTAAGGAGTATGGAAACTCCTTAGAAAACTAAAAATAGATTTACAATATGACCTAGCAATTGCACATGGGAGTATTTATCCAAAGAAAATGAAAACACTAATTCGAAAAGATATATGCACCCCTATGTTCATTACAGCAACCTAGGTATCCATGGATAGATGAATGGATAAAGAAGATGCATATGTATATTCCATATATAGATATACAACAGAATATTATGCAGCAATAAAAAATAATGAAATCTTGCCATTTGTCACAACATTGCTAGATCTAGAGGGTATTATGCTAAGTGAAATAAGTCAGGCAGAGAAAGACGTGTGGTTTAATTTCCATGTGGAATCTAAAAACAAAAGAAAACAAACAAAGTGAAACAAAAACAGACTCAAAGAAACAGACCAAAGAGATGGTTGCCAGAGGGAGGGCATGGGTGGATAGGGGAAGGGGAATATAGTCAATAATAGTATGATAAGTTTGCATGGTGACAGATGGTTACTAGAATTAATGGGGTAATCACATTGCAAGGTATAAAAATGTCGAATCACTATATTGTACACCTGAAACTAATATAACTGATATAAGACTATATAACAGCTATACTTAAATTAAAAAATAAATTAAAAAGAGTAACTTGCTCATGAAGTCTCAACTGATAGAGCAGAACTAGTATCAAATGTCGGTCTATCTGACCTCCCTTAAGCTTTCCGCCACATCTTACAAAAGGGCCTGTTTGAGGTGCCATGGAGGGCAAAATATCCCCAGAGACCTCGTTCATTCTCTAATTTAGCAGGAAATTACTGTAAGGGATTGGAGTATTTTCCATGGTTGGAAGGATTGGAGCCCTCTAGTAGAAGCCTAGATTTCCCCAATTCTACCTTATTTTTTGGTGTCAGAAACCCTGAGATGTTTGGACCCCTAAGGAGCTCTTTCCTTTCTGATCAAGGTTAAGAACTGTGCTGATCTGAAAATGAGTTGATCCCACACCACTGACACCAGAAAAGGTATTTGCTCTTAGAAAGACCTCATAATCTGTGGGTATTTGTAAATTGTATTTAATCTTGCATAATTTATGGTAAGGAATTAGGCACCATGTACTGTAAACTTACCAAATAAAAGTGCATATAGATATTGTCTGTCTTTGAAGTCAGAGAACATCATCTCGCATCACTGAATGTTTGTGAGTCTCATACATCTACCAAATATCTCTCTTTAATACCACCATGTTTATTGTCTGCCTTCTTCCTTTTTCTGATTCATCTATTTTTCATCTATTACAAATGTAGGCTCCTCTAATTTTATTCTCCTCTATTCTGCACTCTACTTTTTTCCATTCTCTTAATTTCCCAAAGGCACATAATGTTTTATAATTATAT
>NW_011888865.1:370694-394000 GCF_000151845.1 Pteropus vampyrus | reverse complement strand
TCTGCTTCTTTTAAGAAATGGTATCTTGTCTCTTTATTCCATTTAAATCTAAATTTATTTATTATAAGTATATAGAAGTATTTGACTACTTCATTACATTGTCTAGTATAGTTAGCTCACAAATTATCATATTGAAACATTATTTTAATATAAAATAATTTCTTTATATTTCTCCTTTTACTTCAATTTAGGCATTATATAAAAAAGTTATGTATAGGTAGTTGTATTATTTATGAATTTCATTTCAGATGGAGAAAGGAGAGTATTGCAAAACATTTATTATAAAATGGAAAGGTTGGATTGGATAGAATTGGGAACCACTGGTTTAGATATTTAATATCGTTATGTGTATTGTTATATATTTGTGTTTAGCTTGCCTTCCAGCTAGACCAGAAGTCAGCAAAGTATAGCAAAGTATGTGTCAAATCAAACCTACTGTTTTTATTTAGCCCATGAACTAAGAATGGTTTTTATATTTTTTATTAGTTGAAGAAAATTATATGAAATTTCTCACGACATGAGAAAATTATATGAAATTTCAATTATACTATCTATCTGTATATAAAGTTTTATTAGAACACAACCATGCTCATTTATTTGCAAGTTGTCTATGGCTACTTTTGTGCTGCGATGGCAAAGATGAATAGTTGCAATACAGATTCTGGGGCCAGAAAGTCTTAAAATATTTACTGTCTGGCCCTTTGTAGAAAAAGTTTGCCAATCTCTGCACAATACCAACAGGTTTCCATTTCCTACTGATAAAATGCCTAACAAAGCCTATACATTTTTTAAAAGACCTAATTCATGCACATCCTCCTTTTTAATTGTTTCCAGTTCATTTTAGCTCACAAAACCTCTATTTAACACGGTGTCCTGAACAATTAGCCTATTACCTTGCATTATGTTTGGTTGTTTTCTTCTCAGTCTTCTCATTACAGAGTAAGAGAGTCTTCATATGCTCATCATAGAACCTAATTCATAGTAGCCATCTATTCAATCACCTCTTTGTGAAATTCTTGTAGAATTATTATTAAGCTATGCATTTGGACCCAGACTTGTCAGCTGCATTGTGGCTGCGAAGAGGAGAGACTGTGTCTTCTATATCTTTATGTATATCTCCTTCACTAAGCTGAATTTCATTAGAGCATAACCTGTTTATTTACTCTTGTTTCTCCAATACCCTGCATGTAGCAATAGGTCAATAAGTTGTTCTTGATTTCTGAATATTAGCACAGGGCTTTGAATATCAAGGTACTTAATCAGTTTGGATTTGACTTAAAATTATTATTATTATTACAAATTTTGCAAGTGCCTTAAGATCAAGAGTGACATCTTCTGTCCTTACAGTTGCGCTATGTAATAACAATTGGAACAAAAAGTTGTTAACATAGGTATATCATTCTGTTCATTTGTTATGTTTTTACTCAAATTTTTAGTCTATTCTGCAGTGCTGTCATAGTATTGGAATCACTGTTTGGAAATGATATTCTGCATTCAAGTGGTTCATGCTATTCAGTGATGAAAAGTATGATACTGCAGCTTCAGAGGACAACCAAAAAAAAAAAAATTCTGATTCTGCACAGTTTCTTTATCTAATTAGGGAGTCACTTGTTCTCTAGGAGATTGAAATAATGTCATGAAATACTATTTTATAATTAATTTCTGTACATTCTATTGCAGAGTGCATGACCTTTTTTCTCCATCATTTTCACCATTAAAAATAAGTGTTCAGAGTACAGTAGTTGGCACTGCCACATCAAAAATCTATAATTGAACACATTTGCATTTTATTCTGAAAGGCTGTGCTATTTAGTTAATGGTCAACATTGATTGTTATCATTTTTCAGTAAGTACTTCTTTCTTTAAAATTTGAACTAAATTTAAAACTACATAAATAAATCCTCAATTTATATTACATTTTAGAATAATTAGCAAATATATCTACTTCTGACAGATTGGAAAGATAATCTTAAAAAACACCTGTTGATTTTGTTTGTGCAATGATCATTCATTTCTCTTACCTATATTTTTGTTGTTGTTGTTCTCTATCAGATATATTATTGCACTTAATTCCAGTGTTTTAGTCTTTTTTTTTTTACTTTTTTTTTAGAGAAGTTTTAGGTTCATAGCAAAATTAAGAAGAAGATACTTGCAATAATTTTTTAATTCACTGTTTTCAAGTTTTTTTAAATCACAAATCCTCTTAGTTTAAAGGTAAGCATTTTACTACTTTTGAAAAATAATTTTATTTGGTTCTGATGTAGAAATAATACAAATTTATGGTAAAAAATATTATAAGCTAGTGATATGTTTGAAATAGTCAAAATACATCTAATTATACCTAGAGGTAATCACAGTTAATATTTTGATACTTTTTAGTTTTTTAAAAATTTTCTCTGCATATGTATCTTCAGAAAATATATACAATATTTTTGTATTAACCTATTTACAATATTCATATGTGTCTGTTAGTGAGAATTTAAATATATAAAACAATATTGCTTTTTAAAATTATCATCATATTGTTAATATTTTCCTAAGTTAGTAAAATATTTTTCTTGTTGTTATAATTTTTGACTGTCAAATATTCCTGTTTTTACCAAATTCATATTGTTGGACATTTAGGCTATCTTTATTATTATTATTAATATAAACAACACTGAAGTAAGCATTGGCATATTTGAACTTTTAAACTTTTGGCTATATTTCTCATGTAGATATATTTTTAAAAAAGAAATCACTGTGTCAAGGACATACTTCTTTTAAGGTTTATAAATTTAATCTAGTAATTCAGTCAATTTTTATTCAATAATTAATTATTGAACATTCCCACATGACAAAACACTGTGTTAATCATTAAGGATATAATGGAAAACAGAAGAAATTGATTCCTACCCCATATAGTTTAGTATTAATTGCCAAATTGCTTCTAAGAGTGTTTTACAAATTTATAGTCCTCCCATTCCAGGAATGTATGAACATGTCTTAACTCCTGTATGTATGATGGTTTCATCTTGTAAAAAAAAAAATTCATAAATCTGGTAAGCTAAATTTGCATGCCACTGTTTTTTTAATTTGTCTTTATTTGTTAATTATGATTAATACCTTTCATGTTATTGTAATCAATTATGATACTATTATGGTATCTTCTATCATACCTAGCACAATAATAATACCCAGTTGACAATTTAATACGTATTTTGTTGACTGGATAGTGGTAGGAAGGAAGGAAGGAAGGAAGGAAAAAGACATACAAATAGGAGAGTAGTTCCTGTTTAAAAGTCCTGGTGAAAGAAATTTTTATGTACAGTATTTAGCAGGGTAGTTCTTAACCATCTTCATGAATGATCTATGCACCTGTCTCTTTTGTCACTGTAACTCCTTGTCTTCTGTCTGTTCTCTGGAAGGAAAAGGGTTGAATGCTCTTATTTTTACACTGATATAAAAATGTGAGCAAGATCGAATTGAGTGACAGATGAAAAAGTAATTAGTACAACAGACAGGAATAGACAGGCCATCTGACTGGGTCGATAGAGAGTTTGTGGAAGAGTCCAATATGAGCATTAAATTGACAGTAAGGGGGATTAAAGAGGAAAAGTGATCTAACTGATAAAATGGGGTAGGAAAATATTCTGTAACTCTCCTGGCTATTTTATAGTATGTTTGTTTATATATGGATAAGAATTTTATGAAATTTGTGTATAAACAAACATATTCAAGGATGAATTTGGGTACACGTCTTAAAATGCAGACAGTCTGTCCCTAAAAGCCAAAACCATTATATCCTAAAATGATTGTATAAAATTTTATCCCTCAAAAACACACTATTATTACAGTGCCAGTGCCAATATTTCGAATTAAACTTATATATGCAACAACTTTATAGACCCCTCTTATGAAAAAAGCTGGGCATGTTCTGGTTGTTGTAAAAAAAAAAAAAATGAAGCCAATCTGTCAGTAATGTGAAGGTAGCTGTTTTGTTTTTTTTTTTTTTTTAATATAAGAGAGAACATCATTTTCAGAGGACTGAATGAAAAGGTGACAGGTTTAGAATTGTAAGTAGATTGAGGACAGAAACTCTTCTGAGTTTATGAAAGAGCCCAGCATAATTGTTTGTTTCTTGTAAGTTTATAATTATTATTTTTTCAATAATCAAGTGAAAAACAGATGGGTAACACTTGACATTATGATCCCCAGCCCTTTTTGTGCAGTTTACTTTTTCCTACCCTGCACTACTCTCAAACCTGTTTTATAATTCATTCAGTTTACCATGTCAGAAAATCAAGAAGTAATGATCAGTTCAATCACCTGTCTACCCTCCAATCCCTCACTAATTAAATGACTATTTGATATAGAATTATATCTTATAGTGTCTAAATATTATCCCTTTTCATGTTCCCACTCTCTGTGATTGAATATAGATGGGCATAATCATTCACATAAGCTGTGTGCAACAGCCTCCAAAATACTTTGATCTGATCGAAGTGTTTCTGTTGCCAAATTTATCTTAACATTCAGTTCTGTTTCTATCACTCACTGACATAAATGAATTAACAACCCCAAATCATTTAAAGTAACGCTTCACTCTAAGTGTAATCTGACTTATGAAAAGGGCAAGTATGTCTGAAAATTTTAGTGGGTGGTCTCAGATTACACGTGTTAAACAGTTGTTTATTTTTTAATTCTTTAAATTTTTAAAATTACTGTTGTCATATGATATTATATTACTTTTAGGTATGCAACTTAGTGATTAGACATTGTATAACTTACAATGTGACCACCCTGATAAGTCTAGTATCCATCTGATATCATGCATAGTTATTACAATATTATTAATTATATTCCTCGTGCTAAAATTTATATCCCCCTGACTATTTTGTAACCACCAATATGTACTTCTTAATCCCTTCCTCTTTCTCACTCAACCCCTAATTTCTTCCCACCTGGCAACCATTAAAATGTTCTCTGTATCTATGAGTTTATTTTTGTTTTGTTTGTTTGTTTATTTTCTTCTTTAGATTCCACTTGTAAGTGAAATCATATGGCATTTGTCTTTCTCTGTCTGACTTACTCCATTCAGCACAATACCCTCTAGGTCTATCCATGTTGTTATAGATGACAAGATTTCATTCTTTTTTATGGCTAAGTAATATTTTATTTTATATACATGTACACATAATTATTATTTTATTATTGTTATATTTTTATTTTATTATATTTTATTTTATATTTATACACACACATACTTACTACCTGTTCTTTATCTATTCATCCATTGATTGACACCTAAGTAGCCTCCATGGCATGACTATTGTAAATAATACTGCAATGAACATGTGGATTCACATGTCCCTTTGAAGTAGTGTTTTGGGTTTCTTTAGATAAATACCTAGAAGTGGGATAACTGGGTCCTTCTTTGTCTCATGTTATAGCCTTTGTTTTGAAGTTTATTTTGTCTGGTATAGGTATTGCTACCCAGCTTTTTTTTGTTTATTACCATTTTCATGAAACATTTTTTTCATTCCTTTACTTTCAGTCTGTGTGTGTCTTTTGATTTGAGGTGAGTCTCTTGTAGATAACATACGTAAGGGTCTTATTTCTCATCTATTCAGTCACCCTATTTTTTGATTGGAGCATTTAATCCATATTTATTCAAAGTGATTATTGATAGATATATAATTATTGCCATTTTATTATTCATATTTTTATTTATTTTTTTCTTGAAAAAATTCTCCAACATTTCCTTTAACCCTGCCTTGATGGTGGTGAACTTCTTTAGCTTTTTCTTGTCTGGGAATCTTTTTATCTGTCTTTCGATTCTAAATAATAGTTTTTTCTGGGTAAAGTAATCTTGGTTGCAGGTCTTTACTTTTCATCACTTTGAATATTTTGTACCAATCCCTTCTGGCCTGCAAAATTTCTGTTGAGAAATCAGCTGACAGTCTCTTATGTGAGCTTCCTTGTAGGTAACTAACTGCTTCTCTTTTGCTGCTTTTAAGATTCTCTCTTTGTCTTTAACCTTTGGCACTTAATTATAATGCATCCTGGTGTGGGCTTCTTTGGGTTCATCTTGTTTGGAATTCTCTGTGCTTTCTGGGGTTGTATGTCTATTTCTTTTACCAAGGTTAGGAAAAGTTTCCATCGTTATTGCTTCAAACAAGTTTTCAATTTTTTGCTCTCTCTCTTCTTCTGTTATCTATGTGATGAGAATGTTTTTACATTTGATATTGTCTCGGAGGCCCCTTAAACTATCCTAATTTTTTTAGATTTTTTTTCTTGTTTCTGTTCTGATTGGGTGTTTTCTGCTACCTTATCTTCTAAATCTCTGATTTGATCCTCTGCTTCATCTAATCTACTGTTGATTCCTTCTAAGGTATTCTTCACTTCAGTTATTGTATTCTTCATTTCTGACTGGTTATTTTTTACATTTTCTATCTCTATATTAAGGTTCTCACTGAGTTCATCTATTTTTCTCCTAAGTTCATTGAGCATCCTTATAACCAGTGTTTTGAACTCTGCGTCTGGTAGATTGTTTGTTTCCTTTTTGTTTACTTCTTTATCTGAAGCTTTGTTCTGTTCTTTCATTTAGAACATGTTTCTTTGTCTCCCAATTTTGGCTGCCTCTCTGTGTTTGTTTCTATGTATTAGTCAGCGCTGCTATGTCTCCCAATCTTAGTAGAGTGGCCTTATGTGGTAGTTGTGCCATGGGGCCCAGTGGCACAGTCTTTCCTGGCCACCTGAGCTGGGTGTTTCAGGTATGTCCCTTGTATGGGTTGTGTGTGCACTCCTATTGCAGTTGAACCTTAGTTGCTGTTTCACATCAGTCAGAGGAATTGACCCTAATGCTGATTGGTTGTGAGAACTGGCCATAACCAGTGGAGGAGCTATTGTGCAGAGGATGACCCTATGGAGCACAATTCATTTTTGTAGGGTTCTGGTGCCTGCCATGTCTGCCTTTTGATTGTGTTGTCCTTGGGTGTGACCCTGGGTGATGCTCCGCCTCAGACCAACACTGGCCACTAGGCATGCAGGTCAGATAGGGCCTCCTGGGAGGAAGTCTGTTGCAGGCCAAGTTCAGCTACAGCCCACCTGGCATGAGCCACCATGCAATCTGCAGATAGCCACCACCCATGCTGGGTTTAGATATGCCTCAAGATGCCAAGCTGCAAACCGAGGCTGGCTGCTGCTAATGCTCAGCTTGGAGCTGCTCAGCAAAAGGTACAGGGTATGTAGAAGCAAGATGCTGCTTCTTTGAGTTTTGTGAGCTTTTGAGAGATTGTAGGAAAATCTGTCACATGAGCCAAGACAGGCCATTTGTATGGAAAAAAAAAAATGGAGGCAGCTTGGGTCAGCCTACAAGTTGGGAGAGGTGGAGTCTCAGGGAATCATCTGTGTTATCCACGTTGATGGAGACTCAGTTATGGAAGTCACCTTCATCTGAATGCTGAGACCAGGGAGGGCTGAACAAAGGAACAATGGATACTATCCGGGAGAAAGCCACCCCTTCAGGGCTCAGCCCAGTGCCAGACAATTTAGTTTTTTTCTGTATGTCCCTGGCACTTCTCAAGCAGCTGTCCCACTGCTGGAGCTTAGAGTGAGTGAGTCTGTCATCAAGTAAGTCTGCACGTGGGCCTCTTAAAAGGAACATCTGCAACTCTAGTGGCCCTTTGTCTCACTCAGCCACAATTTCTGCTGGTTTTTATAGCCAGAGGTTGAGAACTTCTCTTCACAGGACTGGAACCCTGGGCTGGTGAGCCCGGTGTGAGGCTGGGATCTCTTGCTCCTCTGATGGGATCTCCGCAACCAAGATATCCCTCCTTATTCTCATGCCGCATGTGGGTATGGGACCAGCTCATTTTGTGTCTCTGCCCCTCCTATCAGTCTCAGGTGCCCTCTCTTATATGTCCCAAGTTGTAGGACTTCAGGTGACTCCCAATGATGGCTATTCTGTAGTTTAGTTGTAATTTTGATGCAATTGTTAGAGGAGGAAAACACAGCATTTACCTACTCTGCCATCTTAACTGGAAGCTCACCCTTGGTGTTTTATATTTCCTAAAGGCAGGTAAACTATGTGGAACATTTCTTAAAAGTGTATGATGATGAAATCCCTTTCTCATGGATATTCACCAATATCTCATGAAACACAGTTTGCCAAATAGTAGTTTACAAGGTGAAACTTGATTCCCAACAGGCCAAAGTTGTCTTTAATTTGGCCCCAACCTGCATTTCCAACCCCATCTTTAGCCATTCCTATTGTATTCTGGTCACACCTAATCACTCATTGTTCCGCTGATTTCCTGAACCCACCACATAGTCTCTTGCCAAATCTTTTTTTTAATGTCCTCCTCTGTATATAATGACTCTAATTGTTTCTGTGTTTGATAAAATCATATCTACATCATTCAAGGATCATCTCAAAGCTTATCTTCTGTAATCTTTCCTTTCTCTGTGCTCCCACAGAATGTTGTACATATACCTACTTTTCAGTTAACATTGTGGTTTCTTACATGTCTGCTTCATCCACCATGTTGGAACTTTTGAGAGAACACAAACCATGCCTTATTTATTTCTGTATCTTTAGTGCAAGGATAGGGCCTGACATTTTATAAATTATTGAAAGAATAGTATCTTTAAAAATTTCTAGGGAGAGAATAATGTTGTGTTAGGCAAGGCATGCTGACGGGGTTCTTATTTAGAAAATACTGTGATTAGGTCCCTAGATCCCACATTTTGTGTCTTTAAAAGACCAGGTAACCTTTCTGATAAGTACAGCTGCTTGAGGAGTGCCGGGGACATCTGGAGGGAATTGGGACCATGAAACTGACTCAGACCGGATAAAATATACATTACATCAAATTATGTAAGAATCATTTATTTCAGTATAAAGTATAATTGTAAGATGAGTTGAAACACTCATGTACATAAAATTTATTTGTTTATTCATTCACAAGGATTTATTGATCATCTATTGTATGCCAAACTTAGTTCTAGAAAATTGAGAATTTGGCAATAAATAAAATAGACATGATTTGAAGCTTATATTCTAGTTAAGAAATACATAAAATTAACAAGTAAATAAATAAGATTACTTCAGATGGTGATATACTATTAAAAAAATAAACTGGGGCAATGTGATTTGGAGTAGTTTGGTAGAAGGGGGTTACTTTGGATATGACAGTAAAGTAAGGAAAGGCCCAAAGAGGAAGCAATTGAGTTGATATTTGAAAGATAAAAGATGAAAAGGGGAAACTTTATGACAATTTTTAGGTAATGTCTCATAAAATAATAGCATGTTCAAGGGTAGGAACATGTTTAAATGTGTTTCTGTAACAGAAGGAAGCTTGTGTGGTGGAGAGTAGGGGTTGTGGGGAAGGGCAGGAATGGAGGTTGGAGAGTTAGGTAAGGCCAGGTCATGTAGACTTTGGAGACCATGAGAATGAGTCTGAATTTTAGTCAAAGCTCAGCAAGAAACCATTGGATTTTTTGAAAAATAAGGAAACAACATCATTTAATGTCCATAGTGAGAATGAGCTGTGGGGAGACAAAAACATAAGGAGAAAAACTAGTTAGAATGCTATATAGAGACTGATAATGATGGCTGGACCCAGGGAGCAGCAATAGTGATAGAGATTCACTTGTATGGATTTAAGTTGTATTTTGGATATAAAGCAAAAAGACAGGTTAAACCGTGTAAGTTTATCTGAGGCAGAATGTGATGAAATGAGGCAGATATGAAAAACCGAAGAAGTCTAGGGTAACTTCCAGGTACTAGATTTCTCTTCTCAGAGTCAAAACATCTTCAGAATTTGTTAATTATTTGAACTCAAATGTTCAGACTTCTTCCCACCTAGTAAGTTCCTAGATTGGTAGAAAAAGCTTGCCTCTCTGACTTTCCTTTTCCTTTGGTATTATTCTTGACTCCTAACATCCTCCTAAACTTCCAATTAAACCATTTTTATTTAGAGAGGAGAATATATTTATCAGTCCTGCTAGCTGAGTGTTCTTTCATTCCTTTAAGTTTACCTTGCACGGCTGAGTTTTGATCTCATAAGGGTAATCATAATTTATCTCATTTTTAACTTGGAAATTGGGAGAGTATCTTAACGAAGCTTCCAAATGCTGACCACAGGGCAGTTGTCCGTGGCCCACCAAATATCTGATGTTGACCTTCCCCTTCCTTTTCAGCTCTGGCCTTGACTCCTCCCTCTAAAACTTTAATGGAAAGGGTGCTTGTAATATCTCATTTAAATACATTGGACAGTGAGTATTTTTTATATTGGAAAGTCTCTAGATAAAGAGAATTTGGGTGAGATGATAAGAAGGAAATAAAGTAATCATCTGACCCTACTGAAAACTATTTTAATTTTTTAGAGCATGTGGTTCAAGCAGATGGTCTCTCTCTCTCTTCTTCTTTTTATTCTTTTTTTTAAATTTTTCAGTCGAACTATGAAATTATGAGAACATCCCTGGAACACTATTTATTAGGTTTATTAGAAATTGCCCAAATGGATGGTATAGGAAATTGAGACTATTTAAAATGGAATCCTGGCTCACTTTTTCCAATTAAGCTTTAAATAACAAAATGGTACCACAGACATGTGTTCGTTGTTCATTCTCAATCTTTTAAAAGTTGATACTGATTAGTTTGCTGATTAAATTCCAAGATTTTTGGAAAACAAACATATTTTTCTAAGATTTATTCCTCCTTTAATCTTTTGTTTGATTTCAAGGCAGTAATGAGTAAGTTGTATTTTGGGGAATAAACTTCAGCCATTGGAAAGAGCTATTTCCTTTGTACATTCCAGATCAATTGACTAAATTGATACAGAAATTTATAAATCATATTCTGTAGTATCTGAAAGTGTCCCTTATCATGAGATGCCTTTAGCCAACATGGCAGAAGTTCGGCATAGTGCCCATTCCTGCATCACTAAAATTACTGTATTGTAGACTGTATTATAGCATCGGCCTTGAGAGAGTACATGAATTGTCTAAACAGTTTCTTGTTTCAGATCAGTCTATATCTGTATATTGCAAAGACAATGGTTTAAATTCATACCTCAGCAAAAATCAGTATCAGGTATATCAGTGATCTGTTTCTCCCAATTTGGACTCATGCTTGAATTTCACAACCCAAAGGAGAGTGAGTGAGTGTACTGCAGTGAGAAAATACAAAACTGGAAATTAGGAAACCTGGGTTCTAGTAGCTAGACTACTCTTAACACTTTGAATCACCCTAGCCAAGTCTCAGAATCTTAGTGTCTTCATATCAACTGCAGGAAGTTAAACTAGTTGAATGAAAAACATGATTGATACATTTCACTGTGATAACTCTGATTGATTCATGATGGTTGTATGGATCATAGTGCTAAGAAAGATGCCAAAAATGCAGTTAAAATTAACATGGTAATCTATGAATGAGAAAAAAAAAATGGCAGGCTAGATCTCTAGTATTTTTTTTTAATAGGCCTGATGTCAGGTGCTTTATGTGAAAAACATACTTATAATAAATTATAATAATAACCACCATTTCTGAAGTATTTCTTATATAGCAGTATCTTAATTTAATGTTAAAATCACAAAAAGTGAGTCAACACATCTATGTTTTATGGATGAGCAAAAAGACTTTTAGAAGCAAAGTAATTTACCTTAGTTCACACCACTAACAAGGACAAGATTCATGGTTGGAACTCAGGTCTGACTGCATTGCGTTCTACTAGTTCATATGTAAGCCTGCATTTGCTGATGTTGACTTGATTTATGAGAGGGTGATAAGCATGAAGTTGTAAGAAAACTAAACTTATTTGGGTGACTACATAGCTCAAAAAATAATGATTATAAATGAGACTTTTGCAAATGTAATAGGTTTGGGAATGAAGTAGAAAAAATATAGTTTTAAAATAATTAAGCTCTTCTGGAAGTTCTATTAATTTTTTTTTCTTTTTCTGAAGTCTTCATCATTTTGTTATGAGAGTAAATGTATCAAAAACTGGAATGTAGCAAAAAATTCTTTTGACATTTGAAAGACAATTGAAGTATACCCCCACTCTCAAGCTCAGGGTCTAGTGTGCCTCCCGCAGTTCTATCTAAGGGACAAATCTATCACTTACTTAATACAATAGATAACACTTAATAAATCCTTAATAAATAGTTGCTGAATGAAGAAATATAGTATTGCATCCCCAAGTCTCATCTGTTATTCTACAATAGAGAGCAAGAGATGTTCTTCAAAAAGCTAACTAAATTTACTCTTTTGACTTATGCATAATAACTTTAAGATAAACCTATGTTACTCAGTAAATTAAAAACAGAGTGCTTATTTAGCAAGATGAACCTGGATCAGAGTATGGAGGGTTAGGCGGGCAGCTGTGATTTCCAGTCCTGCACTCTATCTATTAGAACTTGCCTCCAGGGTTACATCATTAGATGAGTCATATAATACATTATCTTTCCTGAATCTTTTATGCCCTGGTCTGTTATACAGGTGCTATTGCATGCATATTTCGTTTCTGGTGGTGATAGTTTTGATGCAGGAAGGCAGGGAGAAAATAGTGTTAGACAGAAGGCTTGATACCCTTATTTTTCTGCTGAACATCTTGCTGTTGCATGGTTGGTAAAATTTGGCTTGTCTTAGAGAAAATATTTTTTAAATTAGGTGTGATTATTTGTGATGAGTTCTAGATTATCCACGTAATCTTCTCTTCATTTGAGCAACAGCTGAACTTAAGTGTATCCCTCTTATTGGAACTCTCATTATATGCAGCTTCCCTCCACCCTGGGCCTTTATGATATTTTAAAATTGTGTTTTTAAAGTAAGATATGTTGGCCTTTTGTCTAATACTTCTTGGATTCTAAGGAGATTTAGAGATCAATAGTGAATCAATGACTAAATTGACTCAAAAGATCTTACCTGCACTATTGGAACAGTGTTTGCCTCCAGTGCACCACATAATCCATCTGGCCTTTTGCCTCCAATGCATCACATAATCCATCCACCTCAAGCTGCCAGAATTCTTCCAGTACTCCTCCTCTCATGAAATGCCATGTCATTCTCTTGCTTAAAATCCTTCGATGGCTCCATACTGCTTATGAGATACAGTATAATTCCTTAGAGCAACAGAGAAGCCCCTATAACCCATTCACCAACCAAATACAAACCTTAAAACCAGTTTCTTCTCCTTTCCCCTTCCTAACCATGTTACTCTTCTGGGGGGGGAAAAAAAAGTATAGCATTATGAATGCACTATGCACTCTTGTTTCTAAACTTTCACTCTCTATCAAATTTGAAGAGGCTCAATAAGTAGTCCTTTTATTTATCTTCAGATTAAAACAAGATAAGGTAAAGGTGTTAGATTCTGATAGATATTTTTTTAAAGTTGAATTTAGTACTGATAAAAGCTAGATTGGAGATAATGGCAACAGCAGCCACTCAAACAGGCTTACCAACCTCCTCTGAACTCGATTTACTCTCCACCCCAACTTGGGCTGCAGAGGCACAGCCTGCCTTGCTAAGCATATAGTATAGTGGAAGGAGAATGCAAGGCTAATGCAGACTGCCTGTCTCCCAAGAGGAAAGAGTAAGCTGAGCATGCCCTGTTTCTTTTTCCAAACTTACCCAGCATAAAACTTCCTGCTTCTTCTGGGGATGAGAAAAGAGACCCAGGGTATTACACTAGAGAAGTCTCTTCACTGAAAATCATAGGAGTGAAGGATAACCTACCTCACTGTAATTCTAAGTCCTGGATATCCTTTACTCAGAACCGTGTCTTTCTGAGAAATTTCGGCCATCCAAACATCCAGCCTCAATGATGTATCATTTCATCTGTAGTTTTTCTTATTCTACTTATTCCCCACCCTCCCCTGTACTCCCAGCCAATTTAATCATATTGTTTCTCAATGCACTCCATATTCATTCCATCATAATATATGATGTCAGTTTAGTGAAATGATTAGCTAAGCTGTGAAATCCTCAAGGGGAGGAGTAATATTATGCTCCACCAATACCTAAGAATGAATTTAGAACCTTGTAGGCATTTAATAAATAGAGAAGGTATTTTCCAAAATACTTAAGTAAAAGGAAATTAAGTGAAGGTAACTTACTTCAGTGACTGCCTACTAGGTGCTAAGAACTGGGATAAAAATGTATCCCTATTAACCCACCTAGCCTGTACAACAACCCAGAGAGAATGAAGATATTACTCCTATTTTACAGATGAAGAGGTAGGCTCAAAGAAGAATTTTGCCTAAATATCTGTGGGCTAATTAATATTCAAACCCAGTTGGCCTATTGTTCTTAGATGAACGCTTGTTACCTCCCTGATCTTTGCATCACCTGTAGACTGGCATTGGTTTTCAGAATATAAATCAAACAGATATAAATGTCATTACACAAGGAGGAAAAACTCACACTCAAGTGTTTTTTAGCCTTGTTTAATAAGCTTTTTCATAGATAAAGAGGAGTATGAATTTAGAGGTTAGCATTTATATTAATATTGACTTTTTAATGTTTTCAATGAGAGGACCATATGTCTCATAGCATTTAGAATATATAATGTAAATTATACCACATATGAATGAATAGCCCAGGAATTAGACTGTAAGTTATCGGTCAGTCAAGAGACTTAATTTTATGATTTGCGCATTGCTCATTCAGTCTAATTTGGCAGTGTTCTTTCTTTTATTCCTGACCTTATTCATTTCGTATTGTCTTGAACATAACTTTTCACCTTCTATCTGATAGGATTTATTTCTTTAATGTGATATATCTGATTTCACATGGCTGAATTCTAATCATTTTTGATCAGTTGTGTGATAAAATCTACCATATCTTCAAAATCCTCAGAGGAAATTAGAAGGAATTACATGATTTCTCTGAATCTTTTACTGAGCTGCTTAATAACAATTTTTTTTTAAACGAAGCAATATTAACTGACATGTATTGGATGCTGTGTGCCAGGTTTCCTGCTAAGTGTGCATTTTTTCTAGAAATCTTCACATGAACTATGTGGGTTAGTCACTTGTCTTCCCCATTTTTAGAAAAGACAACAAAATTTCAGAGAGCGTTTAAGCAACTTACCCATGGCAACACTGAGAAAGTGGAGTGTTAGAATTCAAACCTTTGCTGACTCACTCTCAAACCTTGCATTTTTACCACCGTGCTACCAAAAGAATAATTCCCACTTTCTGGAAGCTGAGCATTGTCTTTTGAGAGAAACAAAATTGAATTTAATTCCGTTTCTACAAGTAACATGCTTTGAGACCCTCGATAGGTCACTCAGTGTCTCTACCACTTCCTTTACTTGCCTGTTCAGTGAGCACAATGCCTATATCATGGGGTTTCTTTATTAAAAGACTTCGTACATAAGGAGCTTAGTATTTATTGTACCTGGTACTTGGTGGATGTTCAATAAATGTTAAATCCCCCTTTCCTTTTCTCATACAGAAAAATAATCACCCCTTATGTTTCCAAAGCTTTTCTACATTTTTTATTTGAGCCCCCAAGATCCCTGTGATGACAGGAATTATATTTCCTGTTTTACAATAGAGAAAATAAAGGCTCAGAAAAGTCAAAAGGCTTAGTTTTAGTCATGCGTATCCTGTAAGGAACAGAACAAGGACCTCACATTTCTCACTCCTTTTCATTACCCAATGTTTGCTTCTCAGAAAAAGTGAAGGAGAGGAGAAAGCAGAGGATGCCAATGAAATCTAAAAAGTCCCTCTATGAAAAAATTATTTAAAAAAAATATTTGCTCAGTAGTTTTTATTTTTTCCTTCCCTTCTCCAATAGCAAAAATGTAAGAACTCTGTCAGAAAAGAAGAGTAGAATCCTTTAGGAAGACTGTTCCTTAGCTCAGTGAAGGTTCTGATCTGAGTGACATCTATTTTTATTTGCTTATTTCAGAGCTGCAGATACTCAGCCTTATATGAGAACTAATCTGCAATAGGTTAGAAGCTGTACTGAGTATTATGAGAATGAGTAGATTTCGTTGTTGAGAGTGACCTTGCTGGTCCTTGTTAATGAAAAGCAAGAAGCTCTGTTATAAAATGAATGGCTATATTTTGGATCTGATTACCATTTCCTGTTGGCCCTCCAGGAAAGAGCACCTTGAAAGAGACTTACTTTCTTTGATCACCACACAGTCCCTTAATATACTTAAAACAGAGTCCAGAAGTAGAAACAGTTGATGCAACCCACTCATAATCCTGCAGTTTGCATTTATGCTCTCAGAATCATTCCCCTCCCCTGCTCACCATCAAGGTAAGGTAAACAGATGTAGATGAATTTTCTCCCATATTTGTCAAGGATCCTCTCCTTCCTTCTCTTCTAGGCTCCAGGAAGTTGGAGGATGACATTAAAAAGTTGTTTGTGATTCTGGATCTTGGCGTAAAGCCTCACTTATTTAGAAGAATAACTTGCTCCTAGCTCTCTTCCTGGACTAGAAAGTTTATACTTACTCATGGTAAGAGGGTGAGCCGCATCACCTTCCCCTACAGGCTGGAATGCAGAGGCCTTCTAAACTTTCTCCTTCCTTAGAGCATTAATAATATTAATGATAATGATAATAATATTGATGATAGCCAACATTTATTTATTATTATTTATTTTAATACTCTTTTATGTTCTAAGAAATGTTAAGTATAAATAATTCATTCAATTCTTGCAATAATCCTAATAGATTGATAACATTATTATTAATTGTTATTAGTCACAATTTACAAGGGAGGAAACTGAGACTTGCTGATGTTAACTAATTTTTTTCCAAATTCACACAGTAAATAATTAATGTAGCAAACATTCAGACCTATTCATCTTCCCCCAGCAAGATTTTTTTTATTAATTGCTTTTGTTTCACTGCCTACAAGCTTTATTAGAATCAAGGGTTTTCTCACTTCCCTTTTCATGCTATTTTTATTTTAATCCAAACTCCATTCCTTTGCTTTTTTCATCTGGTAATTGCCTCTTGCCTACCCTAATACTCCAGGCTCACCTCTTATTGGCTCTCACCTAAGTCCAGTCATCTTATCACATAAGTTGGAAACGTAAAGTCATTATTAATGCTGCCCTCACCCTCTCCTTTCCTGAGAAATAGACAGATGTGTGTGTGTGTGTGTGTGAGAGAGAGAGAGAGAGAGGGAGAGGGAGAGAGAGAGAGAGAGAGAGAATGGAAAGACTGGGGCGGGGGACAGGAAAGAGATGGAGGGAGCGGGGAGAGGCAGGCAGGGAAAGAGACAGAAAGAGACAGACATATGCAAACACCGACTAAAACATGTAGTTGCTACCCAGTGGAGATGTGTTGATTAGAGGAAGGAAAAGGGAAGGCAAACTCCCAGGGAATTTTACTTTAGGGCCATTTTGGTATTTTAAACAGTGAAGACATGAATTAAATCTGTGAAAATTGTATAACAGAGAAAAAAAGATTCCTAAGAAGAGCAATACTTTAGCGTTGGCCCTGATAGTATCTAACTTTATAATCATGGGCACATTCTTATCAGTCTGAGTATCAATTTCCTGTCTGTAAAATGGGCACAACCATTCCAGCCTCATAAGATTGTTGTAAAAATCAAATCTGATACTTGTAGAATGATAATAATGCAGTGGAGATCAGATTCTTGAAGTGCTTATAAAGTAGTGAGATTATAAATATCTGACATATGGATAGAGCTTAGTGTTACACAGAAATAGAAATATGTATATATAAGGAAGAAAGATAATAGCTAACAATTATTTGTTGTCGCTTATTTTTGCTAGCCACATGCAATGACTCATTTAATCCTCACAACAACTGTATGACATAAATATCATTATCAAACCCAGGAAACTGAGGATTAGATTATAGAGTAACATGATCAAGGTCATACAGTTAAAAAGCAGTCTAGCTAGGATTCCAGGGCATCTGACTCTAAATCTTGTACTCTTAATTATCCTCACTGCCTCTGCATGGAGATGGGAAAGCATACGCATTGCTTGCAGAGGAGAAGGTACTTTAGCCTCTAAATCTTTGCTGCCAGTAAGAAGATTTTATCATCACAAAGGCCGCCAACACTGCTCCTCTCTGTGGCTTCTAGGCACCTCTGTGTCTGGTTTACCTCTCAACACTGTAACCTGCTTATTGGCCATGAAGGTACTTAAACCATTCAAATATGTTTGTTTGGAAAAAAATAAATAAATAACTGCTGTATAGCTCTTGTGTTTCAAAACCTTGAAAAACACAAGTGTATTAGATATGTTGAAACTGCCATTTAAAAGAATTTCTATTTCCAGTTGAGAGTATGGCTTGGGTCATACGCAGGCAGCGTGGAAATAAAAGATAATTTTAATCGGGTGTCCTTAGAAGTCCTTTTATGTTCTAGTTAACAATTCTGCAATGCCTTCATTAAGATCAGATTATCTTAGTGTGTCATATGATGATTTTTCTCTGAGCTGTTTATTGTACTGGATCGCGAGGCTACGAGTACCAGGAAAGCATATTCACTCAGGAGAGTTATTGATTATTTTTTCCCTCTTCAATTCCTGTTACAGCATAGGAAGCCTTAACCACCTCCCTCCTATATTTAATATACTGTGAGTTTTCAAAAACATCATAGTGGAGCATCATCAGAAGCCACTGTGAGACCCTGAGCATTTCAGACCTTGAAATAGAGCTAGGTGTGTATTACTGTTGCATAGACTGTGAAGAAAAAATTCAATAAGAAGTTTGGGAGGGTAGGAGTTAAGATAATCTGAGAAGGTTAAAAAATGGTAATGGTGGTAAAATTATATATGATGATAAGAAGAACTGGGGATAAAACCTAAGTTCAAGTCCTATACATTTATACCGTTAATGATAGTGTGATTGTGAGCCTATCATTTTTAACTCTTCAGTGTATTTTTCACCTCTGTTTAAAAACGGGAGTGCTAATTCTGACTGTACATACTCCTTATGGTTTTTGCAATAATCAAATTCATTCATTTATTCAACAAATGTCCATTGAACACCTATCTTATGCTACACATTATGTATGTACCGGATACAATGATAAACAAAAGAACTCTATCCATAATGGTGTAGTCCAATGGGAAGTTCAACAATAATTTAAAAGTCACAAAAAAGAGGTTTATAACCTAGGTTCTATGAAAAGCTATGACAGGATGTCCTGATCAAGGTCTAGTGATTCTCAACTGGATTTGGTTTTGTTTCCCCTAGGTTCATTTGGCAATGTCTGGAGACCTATTTCATTGTCACAGCTGGAAGAAGGGAGTACTTCTAGCATCAATTAAGTAGAGAACGGGGATGGTGCTAAGCCTCCAACAAAGCACAGTGGAACTGAGATTTGTAGGATAAGTAGGAGAGAATTATGGGAAAGAGGCAGGAGAAGATTTAAGGCAGAATATCTAGCATTTACATACAAACCTACATGCAAACAAGCTTTATCATATCCTAAATACTAGGAACAGGCCTGTGATATTGGGACAGAGAGAGTGGAGAGATGACCCAAGATGACACCAGAGACAGATAGAGTTAGATCAAGCCAGGCCCAGAGGGTCATGGGAAAGAGGATGCTGAGGCTTCCTGAGACAAAGGCATATGGCTTGAGCAACTAAGTGGAAAGAGCCGGGGATTACTGAATAAGGGAATGAAAAAGCAGATTTGAGGGGAAGGAAAGAGGATAAGAACTCAGATTTTGAAGGTGATTAGTCTAAGATATCTGTGAGATACCTGAGTGGAGATGACCAGCAGGCAATAGGATATCCAGTTCAGGAGAAAAATCTGGGTCAAGAATATAAATAAAAGAGACATTGATATAGTTAAGATTTAAATGAGGGAATACAGAAACAGTGAAAAGTAAAAGAGAAGAAAATTCCTAGTTGCGAAAGTGTTTTGTCAACTAAAATGTGCTTGACAAATATAAGGAATTCCTGTTATTATCAATGTCAGTACAATACTTTTTGCATGCATCCATCCATTTATTTTTAAAACATTTGCTGTCTCTCATTATATGCTATACAATGTGCTAGGGCCTGTGGATAAACAGGATGAAAAAGAATGACACCTTGATTCTTCAAAAAGAATCAAGGAATAAAATGGGGGAGTGATATATTAAATTCTTAATACTGTCCTAAAAATGAGTTCATGTAATATTGTTTCTGTCAGGGGGTTCATAGGAGAAGGACTGAGGGCTTTGAAGGGGAAGAAGGTAAGGAAGACAGTCTTGATCTGTCTCACAGTTTTCTCCAGGTTAGAGCCAGCCTTAACACTGGCCCAAGGTTTCACCTGCTGTGATACTGTGTTCAGTAGGATGTGTTTAAACAAGACCTGGTGTCTTGCCAGCTTCAGTCAATGTCTCTGGGGTAACTTGCTTTCTCTCTCTTATAGTACTGGATTTAGGATTGCAAAGATTGCAATGTGTGGAATAGGATTCTACTACAATGACTTTAATCACATGTGAAGTATGATTGACTGACTGTATAGCACAATCTTCTCTTGTGTGAATTTTGCTATGCCATAGGTCATTTCAGGCCAATGGAACACTACTGAATACAATAAAAGTTCATTCACTCTTTTACCCAGGTACGGTTATGTGAGTCTTGTCCAATGGAAAAAAAAAAAAGTGTCATTCTTAAATAGAAGAAAATGGGTCAGATGTGAGTTTTTGATAAGAAACTTGGCCACATTCACCATAGATCTTTGGAAATGCAGAATAACCTGGTTACTATACTAACATATGCTTTTGAAGTTTTAATAAGCTTTTATCTATTTTAGGCACCATTAATAACAACAATATTAAACAAACACTGAAAGTATATGATATTCTAAACACTGTGCTGGTGCTGACTGCACATTTGCATCTCTTCCCGAAGCTACAGTTTAGTGGGGGAGATC
This sequence comes from Pteropus vampyrus, assembly GCF_000151845.1. Taxonomy (NCBI): domain Eukaryota; kingdom Metazoa; phylum Chordata; class Mammalia; order Chiroptera; family Pteropodidae; genus Pteropus; species Pteropus vampyrus. The sequence goes on along the minus strand of NW_011888865.1, from coordinate 373,139 downwards.
AGAAATAAAAAGAAAATAAATAAAAATATATTTCAAATTGAAATGGGAACTATGAAAAAAAAACAAACAGGATTTAGGGAGAAAGTACATTAGACCAGGGTATGGTGGTAATCAGGAAAGGTGAATATTTACTGATTACTGGTCAAATCTATGTTGGCCCAAGAGCTTATGAATTTATCTTAGATCTTATTTATTGCTTACTTTAATATTTAATTCTTAAATATTAAATATTAAAAAAATAAATTGGGACAGAATAATTCCATAAAGCTAATAATAGCACTGACTGTGTATCAGTGTCTGCTGTAATGTTTTATAAATATTAACTCATTTAATCCTGAACAATTTTATGAGAGAAGCACTGTTATTATCTCCATTTTACAGACAAGAAACTGAAGGAAAGAGAAACTAAGAAACGTGTCTAAGGTCACATGATTAATAAGTAACGTTATCCTCTGTGGACCTGTTTGTCTGTAAATTGGGAGTAATGCTTTCATGGGGGTGAGAAGGATGTTGCATAGGAAAGTAGTTTTTAAGGAGTAAAAGGGTGGATTTCCATCCTTATAATTTTAATGCCAATCATAATGTCAATGTTACAATGATGCAGGTTCTGAACTTAAATGTGATGGGAAGCCAGGAATTTTAAGATGGAGGACCCTTCCCTCAAGAGAGTTTACTGTCTTACTAGACAGAGATTGCCATAATATATGACATAATAGAGAACTCGAAATTATATAGGATATTTTTGCTAAATTTAAGGCCATGCCTGTAAGTGTTGTCTTTGAGAGGAAAATAGAATTGCTGAGGATTAAAATATATTCATAGATCATTGAATTATAGCTCTGAAAGACATATGAGATGATTTAGTCTAACGTTTTCATTTTATAGATGAGTAATTGAATCTTGTCAAAGCAAATGACTGCACTAAGATCTTACAGCTAAGTAGAGAAAGAATCATAAGAGTAAGGCCCCTGGATATGAAATTCCAGCCCTTCCCTCTGGTTGCATTCATCCATATCCCTTGCTTCTTTTCCTGCTAGAAAGTCAGTGCTATCTAATCCTCTCTCCACCCAAGGGAGTTGGATCAAACTAAGATTATAACATTAAATGAAGACAGAGCTTGCCACTTTGGATAAAACCCAGGAGAGTGAGACTTGCTGATGGTTTTTCTAAGAACTTTTTAAGAAATTGTTAAAAGCTTCTAATGAGGTCTAATTGATATTCAATGAGCTGCACATTTTTTAGATGTACAACGTGATAAATTTTGACATATGAAAGCATCCATTCAAGATAATGAACATATCCATTGCCCTCAAAAGTTTCCTCATGCCCCTTTATAGTCCCTCCTTCCAACTCCCTCCACTCAGCCTTCTTACTTCCCTATTCCTAGATTCTTCTTTATGTTACTATAGATTTCTTTACAATTTTTAGAATTGTCTATAAATGGGATCTTACAGTATATACTCTTCCGGTCTTCTTTCATTCACAAATTGTTAAATCTGCTCACCTGTTGATGGTGAGCAGATTTAAATAAAGCTACTATACATATTTGTGTGTAACTCTTTGAATAGACATCTGCTTTTATTTGTCTTGAGTAAACACCTAAGAGTAGAATGGTTAAATCATATTGTAGGTACATGTTTACCTTTTGAAGAAACCACTGAATTGTTTTAAAAGAAGTTGTGCCAGCAGCAATGTATGAGAGTTCCCATCTTCCACTTTCATATTAATCTTTAGTGTAGTCAGTCTTTTTCAATATTAGCTATTTGAATAGATGTGTAGTGGTATCACGTGATTTTTTTTCATTTCTCTAATAAATCACAATGTTGGTCATCTTTTCACATGCTTATTTAATACATGTATATTTTCATTGGCGAAGTGTCATCAAATGTTTGCTTTTTGCTACTTGGATTGTTTGTTTTTATTACTGAGTTTTGAGAGTTCTTTATGTATTTTAGACGCAAATTCTTCAGTAAATACATGGTTTGAAGTTTTGCTTCCATTCTGTGGCTTGAGTTTTCCTTCTCTTAACAACATCTTTCTCACTCCCATGAAGGTATTATTCTCAAAGGTATTATTCTGTTTTTCAAAGAACAGAAAATTTTAAGTTTAATAATGTCTAGTTTATTATTCAATTGTTGTTTTGTTCTTTGATGTACAGTTTGTTCTTTTATGGTTGTGCTTTTCTTGTATCTAAGTTCACAAAGATTTTCTTCTATGTTTTGTTTTAGAAGTTTTATATTTAGGTGTATGATCTATTTTGATTTAATATGTAGTCAGAAATGCACATCAAAAATTGTTATTTTGTATACGGATATCCAATTGTTTCAACATCATTTGTTGAAAAGATTACCTTTTCTCCAGTGATTTGTCCTCGCACCTTTGTTAAAATCGGTCATCTATCATTGTGAGTTGATTTCTGGAGTCTCTGTTTTATTCCATTGATCT
>NW_011888865.1:325945-370309 GCF_000151845.1 Pteropus vampyrus | reverse complement strand
TACAACCTTGCTAAACTCATTTATAAATTCTAAAGTTTGCTTTAGATTCCATGAGATTTTTTACATTTATGTCAAATGTAAAAAAGATACTTTTATTTCTTCCTTTATAATATTTACTTACTTACTTATTTACTTATGACTTGTTGCACTATCTAGTATATCTCAGAAAATGTTAACTAAAAGTGATGAGAAGGGACATCCTATTTTTGCCCTGAGAGAGTTTCTTTTTTCTTTCAACTAGAAGTGAATATTAGATTTTATAAAATGTTCTTTCTGTGTCTTTTGTGTTGATCATAAGGTAGCCCAGTTTTTTTGTTTTATAATTAATATAATGTATTGTCATTTTAAAATGTTAAATTTACTTGGTCTCGATTCATTTTCTTTTTTATATTGTTGGATTTAATTTGCTAAGATTTTGTTTAGAATTTTTGAACATACAGTCATGAAGTCAAATAGGTTTTTACTTTCCTGCTAATATCTTCACCTGTTTTGGTACCAGGGTAATGCTGATCTTAAAAAACAAGTTAGAAAGTATTCCTTCCTCTTCAGTTCTCTGGGAGAGTGTGTAGAATTATTACTATTTCTTACTTAAATGTTTGATAAAATTCATCATTGAAGCCATCAGGCCTGGAGTTTATTGATGGTAGATTTTTACTTATAAATTCAATATATTTAATAGATATATGGTATGACATTTTTCTTGAGTGAGCTTTGGTAGCTTATGTCTCTCAAGGAATCCATCCATTTCATCTAAGTCATCAAATTTATTAGATTAAAGTTGTTTATAAGATTTTCTTATTAGCCCTTTTACGGATATAAGGTCTATAGTGATGTTACCTTTTTTATTCCTGATTTTGATAATTTATTTTATCTTTTTTTTGTCTTGCTTAAGAGTTATTAATTTTATTGATAATCTCAAAGAACTAGCTGCGAGTTTTATTGACTTCCTCTATTTCCTATAAACTATAATTATGGATTTTTCTATTTTTCCTCGTTGATTTGGTCTCTCCAGAAAACCAACTCAATCTCAATTCAGCAAGTCCACTGGGTTCCAACTGGGTCCTCCCTCCCTGCAATGTGGCCTGGACCTTTAAGATTTTAAATGTAGCAATAATAGGGATTTATCTTATTTGTTTCTTGTCTCCCAGAGTTCACTGTTCTTTATTGTTTGATGTACATTCTTGAAATTCATTGTTTCATATATTACATTTAGTTTTTTGTTTGTTTCAGATATGTCTATATCCATGCCCTGTTACTTCATTTTTACTTGAAGCAAAATTGTTAGAAAGTTATATTTAAACCAATCACCAGCAGAAAGTATTTAAATGCAAACCTGTCTGAGCATGGAAATACCACCACACAAAAAGTACATTTAGACATTCTGAGGCCTAAAATCTAATTTAGAGCATAGCAGTATATTTAGATATGATAGATATATGGCCTAGTACTGAGTGTTTAACAACAACAACAACAAAAATTGGTAACCATTACATATCAGGGATTGTACTAACAGGAAGAAAATATGTACACTATAACCATTACATATCAGGGATTGTACTAACAGGAAGAAAATATGTACACTATTCCCCTGTGGGCAGGGGAAAATGCATTTTGAATGGTAGTTGGAAAGAAACAGAGGATCAAAAATATATTTATCTTTGTATTTTCTGTTTCTAGCACTGTGCTTAGTACATAGCAGAGCTCAATAAATGTTTCTTAAACTGAGCCAAAATGAACTGTCAAGTATTTGATCAGATGAGATTCATGGTGAACCCCACTTGAATGTTAAGGTCATAGATTTTAGAACTTAGAAAAGTGATTGGGTGAGAATGCAAAACATGTTACATATGCTTAATAAAAAAACAAAGTAATTAACTAATTAATATGACTTAAATGATTGAGCTACCCAAAGCCTCCAAAAATATATCAAATATTCCTGTTTTAAAGAGTGGGGGTAAATACATGGAATTTACCATTTCATGAGGTTTAAGAAGAGTTTCATTGAATTTATGCACATCGATGCTCTAAGAATTGGTTAAAGCTAAAATTGGTTAGCATTAGGAATAAGAAGTTATTGAGTTTTTATTCAAGAATAATCTTGACTCCAGTATAAATCTGAGTCTTATGCATTCTTGGTGTCATGTTCCTTCCAAACCAACTAGTAATAACCTCTACTTTCCCACTCTGTGCCTTTGTCTACCTTTCCTTTCTCAAGAATGTCCCTTACCTAGCTCTGCATATTTAAATTTTACTCTAACTTTAAGCTCTAGCCAAGTGATAAATCTTTCATGAGGCTGCCTTAATTTTTCAAAGGTGTATTTTTAGTAATCATTTGGTAAAGAATTTATACTACCTCTTTTGTGTCACTTACATTTTTTAACTTCTCTTTTTGTTATTCATGCCTATGCACCATCCCTTCAATTGGACCTTAAACTCCTTAAAGACAAAATCAACATCTGATATGTTCATCTGCCCATAGAACTATCAAAAAGTATAGCACATGAAAGATGCTTGATAGGTTTGTTGGAACAATGAATAAATCAATGCATGCATGATTCCAAGGGCATTTTTTACATGCAGATTTTCTACATGTAGAGACTGTAGATTCTCTAACATTTTTGTCCCAAGGAATAAGGAAAGGGGGATCTTGTAGGAGATGCTGCTTAAATTAAAAACTGATAGGACCCAATGAAAAAAAGATAGAATAAGTGTAAGGCATGACATGACAGAAGACCCCAGAGGTTGGGATCTAGAATAATGATGAACATTTGTTCAAGGAATTTAAAAGAATTGGCTGGAATTTTGGAGGATGACTTAGAAAACAACTTTTTGTTTTCCTCTTGTTTGCTGAGAAATACGGAACATTTACTAGTTAAAGAATATCTTCTGGAAGTTGTAGGCTGGCTGGTCGACAGCGCATGAGAAAGAAGCATGTGGCTCGGGCAGATGGGAGAGTATAAGGGCAGGAATGAGGCAGAGGAGGAACTGTGGGTGTGAGCTGAACAGAACACCATGAATGAGAAAAAGAAAAGGTTCATTGAATTGAAATTGAAAAGCAGTCTAATGGCAATAGCCTTCTGGTGTGGACTCATGAAATATTAAGGAAAAACAATCTCCTTATACATTAGCCCAGGTAGAAACTTTGAAATAGAAATTCTACTTGCAATTCCTTCAACTCAAAATTCAAAAGTAATTGAGACAGGAGGAAAACTTTGCTGATATCAGCCTTTGAGACTTTCACAATACAAGGTCATTAGTAGGAACTAATCTACCATCATCAGAGTACAAATGCAGAAAAACTAGGTAACCCAAATCATGCAGCTCTTCTAAAAATAATATAGCAAAAATCCTTCATTTATGTTATCAAACCGTTTTCTGCAACTTGTACTTTGTTTTATACTCCTTGGATTTTCTAGGTCAATTAAAAGAATAATTTATTTGTTATACTGTGTATTGCCCTCAGTTTATCCCTTACCTTTAGAAAAGCTTGAATAAATAACCCCATTGTTGGCTGTGTAACTAGCCCTGAGAGTATAGATTCCTTTGGAACTTCTAAGTACTCAGCACTTTGTAAACTGCATTATCTTTTATGTCAGCAATCCCTCAGAGACTGTAGGTGGCTAATAGAGCCTCACTTTACTTTGTGGGCTCCTGACTTAGGTGAAGAAACACTTAGAATATGTTGCTATGTTCTGTTAAGACTTTATTTAGTGCTTATACTAGTTTGTTGTTGTTGTTGTTGTTGTTGTTAAAATGTGTAAGCAATTTCTTTGGAATTAACACATTCTGATTATGTGCAGCTCACTCTCAGGTCCCAAGAATATTTAAAGGCTCAATTCTCCTGGCATTATTTATGTAAATGCTACCTAGAACAAGAAAGAAATGTGACTTTTATTCAATACATAAGACAACAGAACGGTCTTCTAATTACTCTTAAATTTGAAGATAAATCAACTGACTGCACTTTATACTCAAGAATCTTCTGGCTAGTGTTTGGAGATACGCCCAAATAAATAACTCTGTAGTTAATAGAGACAATAATATTCTATAGATGAAAAATATATCACATCTAGATCTTAAAATAAATCGAGAAGAGAGTTGAACATATTTAGTGACACTGTGAGAATGCAGGTATAGAACTGTATTTTTCACACAGCAGACAAGTGTAGATACCTGTATATGTATGTAACCTACTCCTTTCAATCTACTTTGCACAAGCTACTCAAATTCTACCTCTGTGGCCTGCCACCCAAATCTTCTGGTGGAAATATTTTTTCACATCTCTCTCCCTCCTACTTCTCTCCCCCCACACACTTATGGTATGTGCAGTTTTGCCAGACCCATGTAAAGACAGGGGAACACTGATGGGATTGCTTTTCACAAGTGTGGGAACAAAAATCCTTCCCAATGAAAACATCTGTCTCTATTAGAGTCATGCCCAGTTATCCCCCAAAAGAAATGTTCTGATTAACTTTTTTTAAAAGTCTTAAGATAGCAGTTTGTGTAGCAGATCTAATTAAGAAGTTTATGTAACAGATCTGCAGGGTTTTTTCCTTGTTCAACTGGGTTCTTTGAGCTCAGTTTGAGTGTTACTAGCTCTCACCATGCAACGGCCAAGTGCTTCCCGAGCTGAAAATTATCAGCTTTTGTGGGATACTATTGCTTCCTTAAAACAATGTGAACAAGCTATGCAACATGCATTCATTCCGGTAAGAAATTTTTTAATTTTATTTTCCTAGGGATTTAAATTTTTTTCTTCTTTTTTTCCTTTTAGCTATAGATAAATGGCATGTAGTCTATGCATTTAAAAACATTTTCTCTATAGTTTTTGTCTGCTATAAATATATGTCTGTTTTTGTTTTGCATGAAATATGAATTCTTAATATAGTCTAACATTGATCAGTGAAAAAGAGTAAACAGTGGTCCAAGTAAATTCATCCCACTAAAGTTAGTAGGTTTTAGTTGTAGCAAGTATTAAAGAAAAGGCACAAGATGTATGTTACTCATATTAAAATTTGAAACAGTATTTCCTGGTTACTTCCCCCAAGACTACTTAAAATAACTGACTATTTTGCAATGAGTTTCATAAATATATCAAGAAGCCAAAAGTTAGTTTATACATTTTGGTTTTTTGCTTATCTAAGTAAAATCCATCCTAAAACCTCTCTTGAAAAGTGTGATTGTTCCTTTAATAAAGTGGTCAGACACTACTTAGAGATTTGTAAAAATGGTGATAGAAGTGTGTAGATATATAAAGTGAATTAACGAGTCAGTGTTTTTATGTCTCATATTGTAGAAATATTGTTTGTGCTTATAATTATCCAACCAGAGGAACAAGGCTAGCTGTATTTGATAGGCTAAAATAAGGTAAATGGGACTTGAAAGAAGAGAATTAAGATATCTGACTTTTTAATTAGATGGATTTTAAAAGATTGAGATAATCTATTAGGAATAAAAGAATATTATTAAAAATTAATTCTTGCTTCAAGTTATTTGTAATTCCTCAAGAAACATTATTTCTGACATAGAAACTCCAAAGATAGGCTTCTGTCAATAGTTGGAATAAATCTTTGGAGTTCAAGTTATTTTCAGGTGACTCAGTTAGATGCTTTTATATTTTTCTGTGTAACTTGGAATCACCTATGTTTCTAAGACTATGCTACATTTAAAGTTCTTTTCATTGAATACTATTTTCTAGCTGGATCTCTGTATACTGATCTTGATTGTTAAAGACATAAAATGTAATTTTTGTAAGAAGTTTAAAAAATGGTTATAATCTTTAAGTTATAATGATTCTACTTTGAACTGGAATCTGATGTGTATAGTTTGTTCCTCCTATCTTTAGTAAACTCTTCTTCCTTTATTTTATCAAGGAGAGTATGATACTTCTTGTGAAGCTTAAGTATCTCCTCTTGCGTGGAGCTTCCTCTGGCCAGGCAGAGTTATTTTCTCCCATCTCAGTTCCTTGCATGTACCTTTGATTCATCACCTAATAAATTTATTATAAATGTTTTCTTCTTTTTCTCTAATTATATGGTAACTTTTTGGAGTGAAAGAGAAAAGAAAAGTAAGAAAAAAGAACTAACATTTATTTATCCGTTCCTTATTTTCTTGTCTTAAACTCCTTGAATATAAGATGCATCTATTCCCAGGGTCTAGCACAGTGCCAGGAACCACAAAGAATGCTTGGTGAGCATGTGAGGAATGAACGAAAGCAACTAATAAGAGTCTCCAATTCTAGCATTTCCAGTTAATACATGACAATCTTCATCACCAGCTTTGCCTATATTGACCTCATAAAATTATTTCTATTCAATTTCATCTGGAGAAAACAATAAATTTCTACTAAGTCGTTGCAATGGAGTGATGGTAGGAGGAATAATGTATTAATGCAGGGATTAGACCCTGATGGAAAAAAGATATCTTTGGATTCAATTCCCCTAGTCAATGGGCTACTCTTTCTTCTATTTTAGTGTCTGTTCCCAATCCCCCCTACTGGATACATATACAAAGACATATTCAAATTTATTCACATATGCTTCATTTTGACTTCTCTAAATCTTTTTCAGTAGATAGTAGAAATTTGCCAGTCTCTCAAATCTTCTCAATTTCTTCCCAATCTTACATTAAATGTATCATTATATCATAATCGTATGAAGTTTGATTTTAAAAAACATAATCATTATTAAAATATTACTATCAGTTGAGGATAATTCTGTTTAAATTAATTCTCAATTTTTTTGTCAGAATATATATTTTAGATCTCAGAAAATGGACTCCATTTGTTTTGTATGTTATGCAATTTTTAACCCAGTGATACGTATTTCATATATACACATATTTCTACACTCATACATATACATACATGGGTATATGGCATTTTTGCCTAATGATATCCTTCATTATTTAGGACAACCAAATAAATTCAAAAAACAAATCCTTTACCATGCTGTATTAAGCATATTAAAAAAATGACTAACTGCATTGACTCAATCAATTGCCTCCTTAAAATAAACCTAGTTCTCTTTTAAATACTTGGAAATGAATTATGTGTAGAAGTAGGCACACATTGATGTAGCTGATCTTAGGAAAACTGACCTGAAAACTTCGCAAGTAGATAAATCTATCCTTACATCTCCTGTAAGTATAGATTCCAAACACATCATTAGAATGCAGAGACCCCTAGTTCTGGACCATCTCTCACAAACACAATAAGCTATAGATCACAAATGGTATCTCAGTGCAATTCTGTGGACTACTAATAAATTTGACTTAAAATCTCATTTATAATGAAACCTCCCCATACAGCCTAAAATTCACCTTGGTGAAAAGAAACTTAAAGCAACTCATACCTATATAGTGCACTGCCCAAATGGTCTGCAGAAAGACTTCCAAAGTTTCAATATTTGATTTCACATTATATGTCATGCCCTATAGTGATGAGATGGAGGTCAAATCTGAAATCTCAAGTAGGTTAACCTACTTGACCGAAGAGCCTTGACTATAAAACAGCAGCTCAGAATTTCTCATATCCTTAGCATAAGTGCCAACCAACACAAAAGAAAATAAAACATTATTTCCCAAATACTTTATAATCTTAAAATACATGTTAATTTCTTTAACAAACAACTTGTACATACTGTCTGACACATTCTGGGTTTGGTACTTGTAGAATAGAAGTGATAGTATTTATTGAACACCTATTTTATGCCATGCGCTGTTCTAAGCACTTCCTATAGGTTTTCACTCAATTTTCTCAATAACTCTCTGATGTGGGTGCTATCTGGGCACTATCACCTCCATGATAGCAAAATCTGCAGAAGTTAAGTAACTTTCCTATGATCACATAGCTAATAATTGGAAAGGCCAGATACTGAAACCAGTTATCTGACTCTGGAGCCCATTCTCTTAATGCGGTCACTAGAATAAGAAGAAAACCACTGAAACCGAAACTGCAACAGAGCGTGATAGGATCATTAATCAAGGGGTGTAGAAACCACAGCAAGGTGGAAGTGGTCCATCTGCTTAGAATGGAGGGGAAGGAAGATCAAGGAAGACCAAAAAGGAAAGAGAAGTCTTGAGATGATTTTAAAATAAGGGCTTATCAGGTAAAAGAGGTGAGAGAGGATGAAATAGATGCAAAGGCACGAAAGAACAATATTAATTGAGGGCTAGTTATTAACTTTCCCCAAATCCTGATCTTCCTCTTTGAGCAATAGGGAGAATGGTCAGGAACAGCAAGGTCATTCGTTTAAGGTCAAGAATCCTGCAGGTCAACCAGAAAAGAAGCACTGAAAAATTCAGCACCAGACTAAGGCAATAGAGCCTTAGAAGAGAATCTCCAGTGGAGAAAGAGATGACTTTTAGACACCTGGCTTCATTAACCCCACTACATGTGGCCTGGCCCACAGATTAACACCTGTCTGTGCCTGGAATTAAGGACATATGCATAGAGAAGCAGAGAAATCTTGTGAACAAATATAAAAGATTGAAACAAATACAGATGGAGAAAAGGAGATGAGAAACCACATGGTCCCTAAGAAAGATACTGAGAAAGATGAGCCTGACAGGAACAGCAAGAGACTGGGGGAGACAGGATTATGGCTTCCTGGGTCCTTCACAATTCTCAGCTCTGAGTTCCTGTTCATTAGATGACTAACCTATTGTGCATCCTGCTCTTTTAACCTGATAAGTTCAAATTTTGCTTAAGCTAATGCAAGTGTCTTTCTATTCTCTACAACCAGAGAATTTGAAGACAGGGGCTGGTTTGTGACTAGTAGTCCAGGGACAGGATCCAGCTCTACAGGAAAAGGCAGGATGAGAAGGTGATCAAGTCAGCCTAGCATACAGGGCTTCAAGGTGAAGTTCCATCCTTTAAGACTTAACTCACATCCCCTTCACAAGACTTCTGTCATATCTCATAACCAGATGATACACCTCCATTGTTATTTCAACCCTGATTAAAACTCCCCGAAGGAAAAAAAAAAGAATAGGGAACCTACTTAAACACTACTTTAGTCTATACATTCTTATTTAATCATCCCAATACCAACAAGAAATGGCCTCAATATTATCATCTCCATTTTAGAGGATCAGTCGGGTTAAGTACTTGTTTAAAGTCACATAGTGGTAAGACCAGGAGAGATCTCAGGCTTTCTGGCCCTGATTCCACCTGCCTTCACAACCATCTTTGCAACCTATTTCTCTTGTGATATTTCTCTGCTTTGTATCAGAAGCATTTGGGGAATTTCTCTTTTGTGCACATGTCATTGTACAGCTTTTACAGGGCAAAACATGCTTCCTCTTCCTACTTTCTGCAGTTCCAAGTGCCTTAAATATCATGTTTCCTAAATAAATCTATATGGGCTGATTAATACTTAAAATGTTAAAACTTAGGTAGAAATGAGACGATAATGAGGAGTAATCTTTCTTGTCTCAAATATATCCTTGAAACTTGTCTCTTCAGTTCCAGCATCACTTCCACAGATCCAGCCTCTGGTCCCTGGATGTCAAGTTTGAAACGTTGAATGCTTAGGTCAGCTGTAAATAGGATTTGTTCAATGACGAGATTCAATTCCAGTTCACGGTGTTCCAAGTGTGTTTTGTCCTTTCTGGATTCTAAATATTACTTGACTCATCATCCTCAATCATGTTGGATTCATTTCTCTATTTTATTCCTCTTGGCTCAGTTTGCATTTCTGTTTAGTAATATCCCAGTTTTTAGTCAATTTCCTTCTGAAGAATATGAACAAGGCTATTAATGGAATTTCTATTAGTAAAGAAATAAAGATGACACTTAATCTATAGAGATGTTCAACCTAATGGAGAAAAAAATAACTACACCAGAAGCGACGTGGATAATTCCAATAGCCTAGAACTGCTCGAACATTTGCAGATTTCTGGTAAGATGGAATAAAATTTTCACTTTAGTCTTTGAACAAAAGGCAAGAGCTCGTTATCTTTTTATCTTCCTCTCTTGTGCAATTTGTATTTTCTTTTGCTGCTGGTCTTGTGATTCTTGTGCATAGGCATCTGGAGTCCATGAAAAATTACCACCAGGTGCAGGATGCCTTCTCTTTATTTCAGTTGTGTTCATTGTAAAATGTTTGTGTTGACTCATCAAAATGGTGTATATATGTTACTATACAACAGAGTAAAGCCCATTCTCTGCCACTCCCATTTTTTTACCTCTTCTGGAAATTGCAAAAAATGGGCCCAAATACATTTTTGTTTCAAAATAGAAAAATGGACAGTTGTTCAGAGTTAATAGTAGCAGTCCTCCTCCATATAGCAAAGCAAAATTAAAACACGCGCATGCACACACACACACACACACACACACACACACACACACACCCAAACTCTCAAAACCTTTCATGAGCTAATACTAGATATGCTGTACTTTTTAATGCTTAATTTAGATATTTTTATTTAGCAGAAAAATCTCTAAGTACAATGGAGTTTCTAATTTTTATCTTGTGTAGAGACAAAAAAAATACACTGTACAGATGCTTTTACTATTCCTGCTGTTCCTGAAACCACCACTATACTACTGCTACTACCTGTCTTCCCGATACTGATCTATTTTGCTCCAGTTTTCAAAACAATGTCAACTAAATTCTTTATCATTACAATTTTGCAAGGTAGGCAAGGCAGGTTTTGATATCTTCATATCATTTATAATAAAATTGAAGTTCAAAGAGTTGGAGTGGCCGAGATCAAAAGTAGATAAGTAGTAAGACATTATCTAATAGGACTAGAATCAGTCTAGTGCACTTTTGCTCTGATTCGGTTATTTGAAAAACCTGGATCTGAATCCTTGCTGTACCACTTTATATCTTGGTCAAACTGCTTAACTTCTCCAAGCCTGTTTTATCCTCTGTAACATTATATATTACACACATCTTCTTGGGGTTGTTTGCAGTTTAAATAGGATAATGTGAGTTAAACACTTAGCACAATGGCTCATCAAGGAAAGTGCTCAGTAAGGGATGCCATTATTAATGTTGCTCATTTTTAATATTATTCGACATGTATCCTTTTACATATTGCATAGTGTTTTTATATATGATCTCATTTGCTTATCAAAGAAGCACATGAGATTGACTAAATAATAATCCATAATCTTCATTTATACATGATCAGGAAGTTTCAGAGCAGTTACATTAATCAGCTAAGATCATAATATATGTGAGGAGAAATGTCTTAAACCCAGTCAGATGACCCAAATCCTAAATGCTATTACTACTTTTATTATATCCAAAATTAGGTTAGTATTAAAATCGAGAATCATCTAGTCCTTCCTTATAGTTGGATATAACTTTAGAAATAATTTATTAGAGTAAGGTGACCTGACCAAGGTCTCCAGAAGTATGACCAGCCCTGGAAGCCTCATCTGCTGACTCCTTGTGCAAGGCCAGGAGACGCACATCCTATAACATAAAAGCATAATGTACAAATGGTTTTGTCGATTTGACAAGGGCAAAGAGAAGTCATGAGATGTAAGATTGCAAACAATATATTCATAAGGAAGTAATCATCTTCATTCCAGTTGGTTTAGGAAATCCTTTATAAAACAAATAAAGGTTCCAGTATGTCTGAGTTTACAATTCCAGTTAAGAAAGTGTCTAAGAGAGCAGAGGAGATTCAGCCTGGGAACCATCATTTTGCTCTCCAACTTGTGACAGAATCCCCATGTGCCAGAAAACAACATCCTCTCTGCCTTCTTTCTCTTCCTTTCATTCTTCTCTCTTACTATTTACTTTCTCCTATTGACCACAGCACCTGATAATATTCCTCCATCTTTATTCTGAAACACACAGTTGTAGCATTATCCCTGGCCTGGTAGGAGGTAAATTGGCCAGCAGGACCCTTGCTTTTCAGAATAACTGAGGGTAGAAAACTGAAAAACCAAGAGTAACATACACACTGCCACTCTGGGAAGCTAGGGCTGCTGTGGGGCGAGGAACTGGTTGGCATTTTGGACCCAGAAATTTGTAGGCTCTTAGCTTTGGAACAGATAATTCATTGCTTAATCAATGACAATGTAAAAACACATCTGCAGAATATATTCATTGGCACCAGCAAATGCTAGCAGTATTTATCCAACTTGTATTTTTCTAGTCCCCATTCACTTCTCTTTTTCATGTTTTTTCTCCATGCTTTTTTCTCATTGAAAATAATTCCAGATGCAATATTAATTTTGAAGAAAAGTGAGTAGAAGAGATATTGATAGACCTATAGATGTTCTCGGAATTTAAAATAAGGGAAATGGAACTATAATGTTTTTACTCTCTTCCTTCCTCAACCTAGTCCAAGTGCCATCTTTTAGAGGAAGGTGGTGAAACATCTTCTAGACCTAACATTGATATGAGCGCATTAAAGGTTACTAATGGTTAAAAAGTTAATTAAACTCACATCCCCTCTTGATCTCTCCTTAATATTTACTTTCACACAAAAGAATCATTCTAGATATGAAATGTTTTAAGACCTTCTCTGTGGCTTACCCTGTTATGTTTTAAGCCTTGTGCAGATGATCTGGTATCAAATTATGGTTGGTAAGAAAAAAAAAAAAGAGAGCAAAATTTAGATGTTAGGAAACTTTCTGGAGATAAGGGTTATAGAACCTGGAGAAAGGCAAGATGGAAGAGCTTGATGATAATTCTCTGCTTCACTTCAAATCTTTTAGACTTCTTAATATAGAAGATAATTTTTTGTCACTAATTGTGTGGTCTTAAGACCAGAAAATTAACTGATTCATAAACAAAACAAAAAATATGCTATAAACACAGAACAAGAGGATCATAAGTAGATTTTTGAGATGTCCTGTCTAAGACATAGAGAACCTTATCCTTTAGCCAATTCATTAGAAAGTACTTTATATCATTGTGTGTGTGTGTGTGTGTGTTTTCCAATTTGACTTTTGTCTTATTTCTGCATGCCTTTGTTAACATCATGTCTTCTAATTTTCTGTGTCTGAATAAAAGCAGAGGTCATCGTTTTCCAGAAGGAAGAGTTGTGTAGTGTTGCTTGCTGCCTTGTTTCTAGTATTTCCCAGCAGGACAAAATTTATGATGAGTGAAATTAGATCTCTGATGAGACATGGATTCTTAGAGGTCATCCATTTTACTCTTTGTTCTTCAAATATAGAAATGATTTGGGAGACTCAGTGAATTGCCATTTCACCCTGTTACTAAACTTCTTGGGTCTAAAACTGAGATCTTCTGATTAGCAGTCCAGCCATCTTTATATCAGGGACACAGTCCCTCAACTGGATTATAGTTACTTCCAGGGAGATGGAGTGCCTGATTTTTAATAGCCATACAGAAACTACCTGAAATATCAGGTTGACTCCATTGTAAATAAATAAAAACAGTATTTTTATATTAAAAACAGATGGCTATGGAGTAAAATATATAAACTACATAAATTTTAAGATAAAACATGAGAATTCAAATAAATCTCTCATTTGAATGGGTCTCTTGTAATATGTCTTCACATGCATCTAAAAGTTTGAGAAATGCTTAGGATGCCATTTTGCTTTTTTCATGATTTTTGAGTCCTTAACTTTTCACCAAAATTCTGTAATTTCCCCTGCCTCTCTTAGGGCAGGGGAATTTTCCAGCAGCTACCTTACTTGCTCCACACAAAGTGGTGATATGACAAAAAATGAATTTGGTGTCAAGAAGAGTGAGCCTTGGGCAATTTGTGTTATAGGTTCATATCTCACTTTCCTTATTTGTACAATGAGCATAAGTATAGCATGTAATTAATTCATAGACTTGTACTGAGGACTAAGAAAGAGTGAGCTTGGAGGACCAGCATATGGTAGACAGAGGAGTACTTATGTTTATAACTTTTCGTAATTTATGTGGTATAGTTCAGAATAGCATAATCTGTAGTGCATGGCAGGCCCCAGATGCTAACACATCAACAAAACTAGGCAGTATGTTACAAGAGCTAGTCTCCAGAGGGCAGCGAGCAATTACCCCTTTCTACCCATTTCGCCTAATCTGTTGATTCATGTTTTCTCATACATCTTATCTCTTGTTGCTGTGGCTTTAGTTCCATAGGTCTAAAGACCTATTAGCAATCATCTTTTGACTATATTGTATGCCAAGCACTGTTAGAAGTGTAAATGAGTGTGGCTCATGTGGAAAAAAAGTAAAATGAGGGGCCTGACCTCAAATGATTAGAGTTTCAGCAAAAAGATACAAATATCACACATAAACCACTTAGCCATCAATATGTATAAGAACAGAAGGAAATACTCATTAAGAATGTCAAGATTTGGTGCTTTCACATAACTTCTGTCCTTTAGTATTCAAATAATTCATTGTGAATTGAAGTAGTACAAATAATAAATGCTATAAAATTTGGAGGGCAGGATGGATAGACTGAAACTTGCAGTGAGGATTGAGGAAATTTTCATGGAGAGTCTAGGACTTGAGATTGTCCTTGCGGAATGGATAGAATTTGGATGGATAGATAAGAGGGAACCATAATTGATTCAGGATTCAGGAGAAGGAAAAAATGTAAACAGTGAATTTATGGTAGGCATACAAGGTGTGTGTTCAGAGTAGTGAGAGCCCTGATCTAATAAGAAGAGAAGAGAGAACTAAATAATAATTATTTATTGACCATTTGCTGTGGGCAAAGCCCTGATCCACATGCTACAGAAGTAAAAGGCCCCATCTTAGTCTGATGAATCAGGTTATTGACAGGTTACTCAGAATTCTGTTACCTACATCTGGAAAATACAACTGTATTGCTAAGATTATATCTCTTTGGTGGCTTAGCAGAAAGGAGCAGAAGGCATCCACATGGGTTTTTCCATGAAAAGCACCACATCGAGTAAATCAGTGAATTACATAGGTATTGTTATTGTGGCATGGGACACATTGACTAAATCACAACTGAGACTTGAGCTAATGACTCCGTTTTTTGTGTAATCTTCAGAGACTACTTGTACAAGTAAGATTTGTAAAAGCTCAGTGTGAATTAGTAGAATTTGTGGTATCATGAAATAATGGGGAAAAACAAGGGATTTAGAGTTGGCAGATGTGGGTTTGAATCCCAGCTTTGCTTCTCTCTAGCTGTCTGACTTCAGGAAATTCACTGAATCCCTGTGAGCCTCCGTATACTTATCAAGAGTCAAGGGGGATTTCCACAAGTCCCTCTGCAAGGAGTAAACAAAAAGCACAGGTTAAAAAGCTTACCATATTTTCTGGCACACAGTGGGTACTTCCTCAATCAATGCTAGTTCTCTTTCCTCTTAGTATGAGAATAAAATGATTTAATATGTGTGGATACAGTTTATAAGTTATAAAACATGTCATTGGTGGTAATCTAATATAATTATGAATTTGAGTTTTAATGATGATCTGCAGACCTAGTTTTGGTGAGTCATTTATTTCAGGCTTTTAACTAAGTACAAAGAGGTATGTGGAGAGGGTACAGGATGGAGGTCTGAAGAGTCTTCAAACTAAAAATTCAAACAATTTTTGTCTCATTTCAAGTGGGATTGATTCCAGAGAAAACTTATAAAGTGAACTCTCTTTGGTTCTGGGTCTCCAGTTTCTGTGCCTCATTCTCCAGGCTGCCCCATTTTTCCTGCGCTGGGGATAAATAGGTGCCCAACTCAGCCTAATTGAGGATCTCAAAATATCATCCATTTTCTGAAAAATATTACACTACCTTGTATTTTAAAGGAGGATCAAGCAGACATGCTAACACATCAGTCCAAAGGGCAGAAATAATAGTGGTGGGTTTTCAAAGATCAGTGAGAGAATTTGTGCTGACTAGAGCAGACTTCGGGTACTTATAAAATCTTAATAGGGAGCAGAAGTAAAATGTTTTGCAGTTTTTAAAAGTTACCCATTTTGGAATCAAACTGGCAAGTTTGACTCTCAGCTTTGCTATTACCAGTGAATAACCTTGGGCAAGATACTTAACATCTCTGTGCCTCAGTTTCCTGTAAAGTGAAGATGATATTATTTTTATTATGAAGAGAGTTCGGGCAAGCCAAGTTGGATGGAGTTCAAGCCAAACATGAATCTGTCATTCTCTCTTCCTATTTTACAAGCTAGGCTGGTGGTAAGCTGTATAGGTAATCATCCATGCATTTTGTTAAATGCTGAGAAGAGAAACCAAGATCCTAGCTTCTCCCAAAATTGTTCCCTTAAGAAATCCTGCTGTAGCCATTAACCTACAGTTAAGACTTGGCTAGCCAACCCTTGGACACTCATACTGTTCACTCTCCCTATGTCACTGCAGAGAAAGGGCAAACCAGGTAACAGGCCAGAACTCCTCAGTGCTACTAATGGTGGTGACTCCAAGCTGTACTGGATCGAACTGCACCCACTTGGTTGGTCTTGTGGAAAGAGAATATAAAAAGAAGACAATCTAGGAAAGCAAAAAATAACCACAGCAATAAATAAAATAACCTTACCTCCACAGAGCATCTCTCTTTCATTTCACATGCATTATTTCTCCAGCTAACTTCTTGGGAAATAGGTTAACTGGAAAATAGCATTGTCCCATTTTTCAAATGGGGGTTTGTAAGAGACTAAGGGACCTAGAAACCCTCTGAGAATTGGGAAATTTAATCTGAGTCAGTACAATGAGAAATTTCAGACTGTGAAAGAGAAATTAGCAACTTTCAGGGCAAAATAAATAAATAAATAACTGCATTTTCAGCCTGGTAGAGGAAAAACTCAGCAGAGGAAATCAGGAGATGGGAGTGGTTACCAGCATGGGTTCTGGGGCTAGAGAGACATGGGTGTGAGACCTGGTTGTGGTATTTCTGAGACCTTAGGCAAGTGCCTTTGCCACTTTGAACCTCCAATTCTTTCTTTTTTTTCTTTCTTTCTTTAAATGAATGGAAAATAAATTAATGTTTTCCTTAGAAAAGTTTGAGAATTAAATGTATTGATGTATCTTAGGCGTTTATCGCAGCTCCTGGAACATAATTATCATTCAATAAATGCTTAATATTTTATAATTGCTTTTCTTGTTATTATTTTCTTGTCTTCGGTTTTAATACTTAATAATTGTGAGATCGAGGGCAGGCGACTTCCCTTTTCTCTCTCCATTTTCATCTTTGTAAAATGAAAGGGTAGAATTAAATGATCATTAAGGTCCCAGCTTTAAAGTTTTATGATTCTAGAGGGTTATTCTTCCTATTTTGTTTTTCTTCTCTTACACAACCATTAACATGTCTTTAATCAGTCATTTACCAAGATTTTTGTTTGGAGCTTACTCAAAAGAAATCCCAATTCAGTCAGCCTTGGTGTATCTGTACCATTAACCTTCTCCTGGATCATGCCTCTGACAGGCCTTTTCACATGATGTGCTGAGGCCCAGTAATTAAGCCAGAGTAAGTAAGAAGGGGAGGATTCTGGCACTAGCTGGGATCAAAGTGGATAGATCTAATTTGAGCCAGTCTCTGAGTTGTTGGTGAGCAGTAAAAATTAGAATCCAAAGAGTTCTGGTAAAGTCTGTTTCATTTTGTTTGAGAGGCAGTAGAGTTTGGTTGTCAAGAACATGGGCTCTGAGTTGATTTTTTGAGTTTGAAGATTGTCTGTTTTCCACACGTATAACTTTGGAAAGTTACTTAACCTCTGTTTCCTCACCTATGAATTGAGAATAACAATACCTGTCTTGTTGGGTTATGTGAGGATTAAATAAGCTAATCAATATAAATATGTGCTGTATAAGTGCTTGCCCTTATTGTTATCCATCCCAGTGTTAATATATACGGAGATTTAGGTGTATTGGGGTCATGGTGTCATGAGATTCTAGGTAGTGATGATGCCTAGCCAGGCAATCGCAGGTTTCAGGTAAATCCTTTGAGGAGAAGTAGTACGTACCAACACCTAGGGATGTGAGGCTCCAGGCTAACATTGTAGGAAAGAAGTAGAGGGAAGAGAAATATAGTGCAATTCAGGAAATCGACAAAGAAGTCCCCCTTCAACTACATTACATTTTTTTTTTTTTAATTTCTAGAGTGGGCCAACATGACGGAAGATTAGCGAGAAAATTTAATAGAAAATAAAGTTATGCTGAGTTTAATCCTTAGCATACCATTCAATACTTAATATTAGCTATCTCATTTCAGACCTAATGGAGTATGTGAGTAGTAACCCCCAAATTCCACTTCCTTGGTTAGGATCAGGACATAGTCTGATTGGGGCTCACCCCAATGGCAGCCCTCTGTATAAATTATGATGCTAAAAAACTGCTTATATGGTATCTTGTAGCAGCCAATCTAAGCCAGCTAAGTTTTACCTTTAAGTTCTGGGATCTCCAGGTCTCTCATTGAAATCACACATACACACAAATGGATTCATTTTAAAACTTCCAGTAGCTTCTATTTTGTTTCAAGTTGTCATGCCATACCATATACAAAAGTTGTTTATAGGGCCCGTGTCACTTCTTGCTCACTAAGGAATCTGTCCTTTCAGGCTGAGAAGATTAGCCATGATTCTGGGCCCCCAAAGCAGCTCATATGTTATTCTTGCTATCTTTTACCTCCTGTTTAACTTGGCTTACTGACAGCCTTCTACCTGCCTTCTACTTGTTAGTTTCAGGTCAGTTGAGATTCCTACACAGTTCCTAGCCCCATCAGCATTACTAGTATAACTGTTCAGTCCTTGCTGTATCTAATTTACTTAAAGACTGGGAGGGCTTCTCTCTTTTTCTGTTTTATGTTCTTGTGCCTCAAGCAAAGAATACTTTGCTTGAAGAGGTTTCCTCATTGCAACTGGCCTGGTGACTACTTGCCCATTTATGCCAGAGGCATTTCCCAGATCTGGCACTTAACAAATATCATGAAGTAACCACATCAGTCAGAAACAATGAACTGCTTTGAAAATCTGCATTCATTATGTCAGAGTCTCCATTAGTTGCATTCTCTTGGTGGCAAGCAACAGAAGTTTATCTTTTCCTAGTGTAAGCAAAGTTATTGATGTAATATAAGAATATGTGAGTATCCCATGGAACCTAAGGACATAAAGGTGGTAGAATGCATGAAGAACTTGATCTCATAATTTGAATTTTATCAGTATTCTCTCTGCTTGTTTCTTGATTCCTGTTTCTCTATGATTACATTTATTCTTCTCTCTTCCTGTAAATTGGCTTTCCCCACATGGAAGAGAATGTAAAATAAAAGGCAAACCATTTGCATATTACAATTTTTGGGTCACCCATGAGAGATTAATTTTCTTAAGCCTTTATAGTTTGCCTACATTTGCATAACGATGAGCTTTGAAGCTTCTGATTAAAAGATTTTTTTTTCATATTTGTTACAAATCTTTTTCCAGTTAATGGAAATAAGCATATTGAAGGGGGATGCAGAAATCTTCTAAGTCAGCAACTTGATTTGGGAGTTTAATAAAAGAGGATATCCAGTATGGAGAGAGAAGGTGGGATGGCAGTTAGTCAGTGTGAAGTGTGGACGTAAATCTTGGAGGGAATCATCAAAGTAACTGAGGACTGGTTTTAAGACTCAGAAACCAAACGAGATCAAACTAAGCATGGACTCACGTGGTTTCAAAAGTGAGACTAGAAACAGGAGCCAGCGGAGCCAAGGACAATCTGATATTACCAACTGGTGAGAAGAGCACGCTCCTGGGCCATATTTGAAATTCTCCTATACTTTGTTCTTATTCTCTGCTGATATGTGCCATGAGTATCTAAAGGATTCCAGGGGCCTTCTGTAAAAACAGTCTTGGGAGACTGTGAGCGTCTTGGAACAGAGCCATTAGGGCTCTTCAGAGAGCCTGGTTTAGCAGCACGGTGGGATAATGCGTTGTTCAGAAGAGCCCTCCTTGGCATTTCCTCGCCACTGACACCGAGGAGTTGCCAGTGTCAGATGTAAGTGATGTATGTATGTGTTCACACAATTCACACATCCTGTATGAATTGTGACTTTTATAGATGTAGGTATTAATTGTGGCTTCTAGATCTTTTCATCATCAAGAAAGAGCAGTGAGCTTTCCGCATCATATAGATTGTGTTTCATGATTTACAGCATCCATATCCTGGAGTTATGAAATAATATTATTTCATAAAATCTGGATAGTTAAATAATAGTAACTGGTTAAAGAAATAAAGTTATAATGGATATTGGAAAACTAGCCATAGTTATTTCTTATTGGTAACTAGAGATTTGGGGGTTTTCTTAGAAATGTTATCCAAAGCTTACAAGGAGGCGTTATATTTGTTTATACTCTCATCTATATTTTATAGATACATTTAGTCATAACTCTTAAGTATTTTCTGAGCTCCTTTGGTATACCTAAGTGCTGCGAAGAATTCTAAGGAAGTATACAATCCTTGTTACTTCTAAATACAGAGTCTGATTAGAAAGACCGAATTTATATCTATGAAATGGAAAATAGCAACATAAACCTACAAAAGTGATGAATGGCATTGTACAGGAAATGGGCTTATGTTACAGAATTCATCCCAGACCACATTAATTTGATCTATAAGAAGAAAAAAAATAAAATGGGTTTAAAGCCCCAAATTAAGACAATGCATACATATTGACCATACTATACTAGATAATAGGGTGAAATACAAATATTGAGTATGATACTCAGAAAGTTTCCAATCTAGTCAAGGAAACAAGGCATAGCTACTTTCTGGTATCCTAGAAACCATTTAGAAAGCATAGGATAGATGTCATCAAAACTAAAAAACAAACATTATAACAACAAAAGCCATTAAGGCATCACCAGATTGCTTTCAACATCTCATAGGCAAGTCCCTGAGGCATCTCTTCCCTTCAGGCTGGCCTTTGCTTTTCCTGTGTCTTGTTTGGAGTTTTAGTTAGAAATCTCCAATCACTGCAGAACTCTCATAATAGAGCCACCTAGATCCTGAGATCACAGATCGGCTTAGTAAGGAGAAAATATATTTTGAGGTTAGAAAGGCCAATGTTAAATCTCAGCCTGAACCTGAATCTGAACCTGAGCCTCAGTTTTCTCATTTATTATGTAAGCATAGTGATAATGATGCCTCATCAATATGGTTTATGGAGATTAAATAAGGAAATATATGTATATCCTTATACATGGGCAAATAATATATATTTAATAAATAGTAATTCACATGATCTCATCAATTCTCTGTAGTGCAGTTTTAGCCACTAATATAGTATTGTAATCTCCGAGGTATAAATAGTTCAAAACTATCCAATACTATATTCTCACAGCAGTCCATCTTTAGGGACACTTACTAACAGTATTTAACACTGAATCTGATTTCTAAGTTTAGAAAACACATTCAAATATATTATCTCATTTATTCTTCAGACAACTTTTTCAGAAGGTGATTATTTCTATTCCCATTCTATAGAGAAGGAAAATGAAGCAAAGGGTTAAGAGACTTGCCCCAAAATCACATGACCAGGAAGTTGCTGAGCCCCCAAATCATGTAATCAGAAAGCTACTAAAACAAACTGAAACCAGGTTTTCTGATCCCAAACCTCATGTTCTTTTTCCTATAGCAAATGCCTCTTAACAAGCACTGTTATTTGTGTGTGTGTGTGTGTGGGTGGGGGGTGGTGGGGGTGGTGGTGGTGGTGAAAACTATCTTTATCTAAAGCACCTATTTACCCACAAGGAACTTGCTATTAGGAGTTAGCAAACAAACCAGGAACATCAAATTGACCCACTGTGTAGATATATAGATCAGGGTCATGTTCTCAATGCCCAGGGTTTTCAGTTAAAACATAAAATTTTGTTTTGTGACATAATTTGCTGGATTTGCTGTTTGTTTTATCATTGGATTAGGGTTTCATAGGCATAGATTAACTTTAAAAAGTTGTTAACTGTTAACTCCAGAGGTACATCTGATGAAATGTCCCCAAAATTGAGCACTTGCCAAAACCACTGTGTCCTATAGAACAGCTCACGATTAATCATGATGAGAGTTATTTCCTCTATCTAAATGAAATCTGCAATTTGGGAAAGAGATTAAAGATCCTTCAGGAGATGAAGGGAAAGTTGCCGTGAAAATTCTAGAAACTAGAAAATGAAGATAGGTCTACTCAATATTCATGAAGTCAGATTGGTTGATGCAAATAGAGATTGCAATCTTTTACTTTCTAATGACTTGGCTTATAGCTCTTCTATATCAATTCTACACAGATTCCTATTCAACTTTAAGGCAAATGACTGCAGTTTGTACAAAATTATTGTTTAGAAAGTTTTAACATACCCAATATGCTTTTCTGCCATCTTTGACTAATTTTTAGGTTTCTATCCAAAGATTTCTAAGGTATATGATTAGAAGTGTATAAATAACAAAGAAAATATCTGACCACAGCATATATAATAGGTAAACATATAATATCACTAAGTGAACCCTTCTAATTTTTCATTGAATACAACATATTCTCAAAAAGGCAGTTTAAAGAGAAGGGTTATAAATATTGGTTTAGGTTTAATTTTGCTTCATGGAGAAGGAAATCAAATTTCTTTAGCACAGCCATTTTGAAAAGACACATTGCAAACTTTAGCTCTCACCTAATTATTTAGAAATTCTTGCCTCATACACAGCACAAATTCCCATCTCCTCTACTGTTGGATAAAATTTAAGAGAAAATGAGTATAAATGCTATTGCTGACTTTATTTCATTATGTGGTAAATATAGCAAACAAATATTTAGAGGGTATGGGGAACTTTGAGCCATTTCATTTATTCTCCCAGCACCTGACACAGTACCTATACAGGTCCTCAAGAAATACTGTTGAGCTCTGCGTTAAATAAGTTAACGAATTCTCAGAATAGACTACTTGTTATTTAAATTTTTTTTTCTATCTCTCTTTTTCAGGCTAGCCCTGCTCCTATAATTGTCAACACAGATACTTTGGACACGATTCCTTATGTAAGTAACATTTTTATTAAGACTTTCTTTAAAACCAATGGTAGAATTTAATCAGCTAAATTTAAAATTCAGTATGAATTCAGTTTTACTCAATCCAGAAAACCTTATAAAATAATGTGTAGAATGAGTTTTATGAGTTGTCTTTTGATATTTGCTAAATCTCAGCTTAGTCACACAGATGTTTTCTTCTTTCATTTATTGTTTCGTAAAGCAAAAGGCCCTGTCATGAGGAAAAAAAAATAGTCACTTGTGTTCATATAATGTTAGTTTCCTATGTGGTTCACTGAAAAGAGATTAAATTTCTTATAGAAGGAATGAACAAACTTTATGGCTCTCTTGGTAAAGAAATGCTCAAATTAATTTCTACTACGGAGCATAAAACATAAGTAATTCACCAATAAATATTTGATGCATTTTGCGGGGCTTCCAACAAGAATTAGAGCAAAAGTTTTGTGAGGGTAAAGACTGTCTATATATAATGAAATGTATAATTTTGTAAAAGCTTGGTTCATGAGATAATAGGATCAGTCTGATCAATATAGGCTGAGATTCTGTACCTGGGATTCTATAAACACCATGGTGGCCAAAGTTCTTGACGATGGAGTCTGGCTGGGACGGGGAGATTGGAGACCAGCAATAGGCCACAATATGAGTGAGTGGTTGACATTTTGGAGGTCCAACAAAGTTTTGTGAGTGGCTCTTTGCCGAGCGGTAGAAAATAGTAATTTGGGAAGATGGAACAGACACAGATCCATGTAGACAGAGGGTTTGAAGCAAGAAGAAGGGCTGAAAGGATAATGGTTACTACGAACAAACAGATTAAGGAAAGTATGGGAAGCATTTATAAGAATATCTGGCACAAATAAATGGTTGGTCAGTATCAGCTATTCTCAGTCTTAGAACTCAGTGTCAAATGCCTGCAAGGTCCAAGCAAACAGATCCAGACACAGATGGAGCAGGAAGTGTAGGGACAGTGGGGAATAGAGAGCACACAGCCTTCCTAAGGGGGCAGCTGCCACTCGGCACCAGTGGAATTGTACCAAGGGTAATAGGGCCAAGTGTTGTCAGACAATATAATTTTTCAATGGAGGTCAACTTTGAATTTTTATGTAAAAAATCTGTAATTTTTTTCCAAGTTTTTTAAAAATTTATTTATTTTAATTAGTTTCAAGTATACGGTACATTGGTTAATATCTATATAGTTCATAAAATGGTCCCCCCAATTGCTCCCTCCATCCCCTGGTCGTCCACCTAAAAGTCTGCAGTTTTTAAATACAGGCAACTAATTTTCAAAAGTTCAAACAGTGTGTGCACAAAACAAAGTGTGTCTAGTCCAGAGGCTGCCCGTTGGGAGATGTCTGCCTCAAAGGAGCTAGAGGACTTGGAGCTGGTTCTGCAAGCTGGGATTCGGGCCTCAAGAGAGTAGAATGTTAGAACTGGAGTACAAGGTTGTAACTTGATTACAGGAACAAATGACTAAAACTGGGACACAGGGTCAGGACAAGAATAACAGCAAACTTGATATAATGCTGAGTCACCTGAACTACTGAACTAGGGCTTTTTAAATCTTTCCAAACAAGAGTTGTTTGGGGTCAGACCGGAAATGGGGTTAGGCTTACTGGTAGGAAACAAGAGGCCCAGCTCTGGAAAGTAAATGACTGTTAGAAGGAAGGAAAACAATATGTTAAAGACACAGGGTGTCCAGTATTATATCTCTCACTCTTTCTACTTTCTTTTACTTATTAAACATTTATATTGGGATTACTATATATATACCTGACACTGTTTTAAACACTAACAAATTTTAACTATTTAATCCTCCTAACGACGCTAGGAGAGAGGTACTATTAATTTCTCCATTTTCCAGATGAGGAAAAGGAATTATGAAGAAGTTAAATAACTTATTCTCAAGGTGGCACAGTAAGAGGAAGAGCTAAGAGTGAACCTAGATAGCCTGACTGTAGAGTTTGAGATCTTAATGCCTGTGGTGCTACGTTCTTCCTTCCCTCGTTTTCTGCCTTTCAGCTTGGTAACAAAGTTTGCTTACTTACTCCTCTGCTATGTGTAGCTTTGGGTGGAAGACAACTTGTCACAGAGCCTTTAGTACCCTAATAGGAGGGATCCATGTCTATATTAAAGAATCCAGTGTTTTGGCTAGAGTAAATCTCTTTTCTGTATCTATTGGCAAAGCAAATGAGCAGTGTTTGAAGAAGAGACATGGAGCACAGAAATTTAATTTTTAAGTAAAACTGCTTCCTCATGGTAGATCTATATTATTTCAAAGCCTTCTATTAAGTTTTTTATTGTTTAATTGCCAGATACCCTAAATACAAATATTTATCAGTGGACTCTATGAATTTTGTATAGACATGTTCAACTGATATCTCAACCAATTAGCAAGTAAGATCAGCCATATATATATCAAGTTAATTAAATTGCTCTCATTCCCCTAAATATCAACTTTGTATCTGAATTTAAGTCTTTCAAAAGGCTTTTTTTTTTTTTTCTAATTTCAATTGATTTTTACATAATGCAACCCTCTTTGAGCCTTCTTAAGAGCTAAAACCTTTAGAGAGTTTTGCTGAGCAGCTTGGTGTGGTAAAAATGTCCCAATATTCATGGCAGTGTGTTCTTGAGCAATTCACATAATATTTCTGGACATAAATTAATCTATAAGACATAAATTATACAGTACTTCATAGGTGGTTGTGAAAATTAAATGAGATTATGGGTGTGAAATCATGCTGTGTTAACTTTTGGTTGATAGGGATTGCTTTATTTATCATTTTATTTAATAAACACTTATGAAGTAACACATGCTAGACTCTGAGAGAATGAGAAATATAAATATCTTCGCCCACATAGAAGAAACATGAATATGTTACCTACTGAAAATAGCAGATTTGGTGCACATTAATGTAGATATGCTTCAGGTCTTAGCATTGGACCAACTCTCGCCTTTTTTCCTGACTCACTAGGTAACCTTGAACAAATCACTGTTCCTTTTGCTGTCTATTTTTTCATTCCCCAGTGTTCTATACTTTGTTTTCCTCTTTTATTTCTCATGTTCTAGTTGTTCACATAATTTCAGCTCTATTTAATGAAAAAATGATTTTAGAGCTCCCCAGAGCATTTCAGTCATGTTGCATAAGAACATTTCCTTCTTTAAAAAATTTCTTAAATGATAAATTTTAACATATATATTAAAGTGCTCCTTAAAAATTTTTTCATTAAAAGTAAATATATTAATTTTGCTAATGAGCAGATTTCATTTTAAAAATGTATCGTCCTTTTGGAAATGACTTCTGGCATACATGCAAATGGCAATTGAAAAACTAGAGGAAAGCTGTGGTCAAGGGAAATTTTTAAGTAAGTGTTGAAAAAAAGCTACAACAGATTTCTGCATTTTTTCTTTTTGGAAGGTGAATTAGGGATATTAGAACTTTTAAAGTGTCTGCCATTAACAAAGGAGTCACTGTGGTTCTTACATGTGAATGCTTTGTCATTCTTGTATGATGTCATGGTATTTTAGGGTTAAGCAGAACCTCACATTTGCCTTTATATAAAACAGGCATCCCCTATAAGAAGATGTTTTTATTATGGGGCCCAGCGTTTGGGACAGTGTTATCCAAAGTATATTATTTTCATTATGATGGCAGAAGCAGGAGAAGACAAGACCAGGACACAAGTGCTCAAGGAAAATTGAGGAGAGAAAAAGAAATTTCCTATTTAAACACTCTGTAGTTTCCATTTTTCATTCTATTGTTGCATTCTTTCCCATTATACATTGACTATTGTCTTATGCGAGGTACTGAAAATAGAGAGTTCAGAGTAGAGCCTGCATATAATCTGTAGGTTCAGCTTCCTGAAGGCTGACTTAGTGAAAAGGTAGCATGTTACTCTCTCAGCACTCTGCAACCAACTGGTCTGGGAGCCTCCTCTCCTGACATACTTCTTGCCTTCAGCATATTTTCCAGAGTTCTAAATTTCATTCTTTCTCCTTTTAAAAAATAGAATTAATCAGAGAGATTCTAGAGTGCCTTTTTTCCCCCATCCTTTTCTAGCTTTCATTTTGTAGTGGTCATAGTTTGGTCCATTTTCTGGAAATATACTGTGGAAAGTGTAGAAAACTCAAGAATCATGAGCTGTAAATCTTGTTAAGTAACTTAGAGTTCAAGGAATGTAAACCTCTCGTTTTCAAATACAGATATTCTAGCTCAACTAGTAAATGGTAGAACAGAAACAGTTACTGTTTTCATCGCATACCATTTTCCATTTTTGGTATGTAATCGACAACCACAGAATCAGTGGCATATAACAATAAACATTTATTTCTCCCATAAGTGTTTGCTGATTGGCTGGGATAGCCGCTTCAGGCTGTAGATTATCAGGTCAGCTGGGGCATCTTTGCTTCCCATGTTCCATTATGGGGCCCGGACAGTGGGACAGTACTACTCAGAGTATGTTGCTTTCGTTATGGTGACTGAAAGACAAGAAGAAAAGCATAGGATGTAAGCACAGTTAAAACCTCTACTCATATCACATCCACTAATACCTCACTGGCCAAAGCAAGTTATACTGCCAAGCTCAAGGCAGAGGAAGGAGTGAATATTTGCTAAACAAGAAAACAAATTTACCATACCAAAGCCTTAAGTAAAAGCTCTAAGAACCTGTATGTGTCCCTTTTTAGGAATAAAACAGGTACAACAGAAGGTACAACATTTTAAAAATATCAGATTTTTAACATTTTTAACATTTTAAAAATATCAGTAAGGCAATGATAATAAACAAAGTGTCAAAGGGGCTTGGTTCAAATGATATGGGGAGTGGGTGTGTACATTATTAGGGCTGTGTATGGGTGAATAATGAGAAATAAAAGAAAGAACTAGCAAGTGCTGGCAGTACAATGACAACTTTCCTGTGAGACATTGTTGTCTGAAACTTTGTTTCCAGACTAGAAATCATAATGGATACAAGGAGATTTGTTCCAGAAATTCCAGGACGGTGGCTTGGAAAACCTCCTAAGGAAGTAGAGGAAAGAGAGAAAGAGAGGAGAGGACAGGATTGGAAAGAGGAAGAGTTAGGGTATAAAAAGTATGAGAGGGTCCTTAACGGTATCACCCATCGTACTTGCCAAGAAGATCAGTTATGTAAAAGTTAATTGAAAACCATCATAATATCCGTATAGTATTATCAGAGAGATTTTCGTAGAAAAATTTTTGTGAAAGGTCATTAGAGGCGGACATACCTAAGATTCTGGGGCAGAAGACGAGAGAGTGGTCTCCAGGAAATAAAATAGCCTGAGGAAAGGCTGACAATGTGAGTGAAGGTCGGAGAAAAGAGAAGGGGATGAGAGAAAATAAAGGATGATATGGGTTCAGGAACACAGAGAAGTAATCGAATTGGCACTGAGCCAAAGAATGGACTTGAGACTAAAAGATGTTGCTAAGCAGGATTTAAATGGCATTTCTGATTGATTCCAGCAGCAGGAAGCTAAGGGTGAGAGACCTCTGAGGAGGAAGCTGCTGCATTACAGAAGTGAGATGACCAGAAGTGGGATGGTCATTAGAGGTGGACAGCTAGGAATTCGTTTCTTTGAGTCACTTTGTATAATAACAGACCCTTGTGATTTAGGCTGCTGTTCACTTTTAATTGGGTAGTTTTCCGGAATTACTCATGAAGGGAAAGGAACCAGAAGTATGTTTGTTTCTTTTAAGCATCTTGGGAGTGGTTAATAATGGCAAGATTTTTGGAAGGATTTGCTGAATTTAGCACATTTATCCTTCAGCAAACAAGTTTGTTTATTTTTGTGGTTTTTCCCGTGAACACTGTTAAAGCTATATTGTTGATGCTTTATCTGTTGGGAATGTAATATAATCCAGAAATGAAAAACTCTTACCTGCCAGAAAACAGCTTAA
Source organism: Pteropus vampyrus (assembly GCF_000151845.1). NCBI lineage: Eukaryota > Metazoa > Chordata > Mammalia > Chiroptera > Pteropodidae > Pteropus > Pteropus vampyrus. The sequence continues at coordinate 341,494 of NW_011888865.1, read as the reverse complement.
TTTTGGCTTAACTAAACCCATGAGGCAATTGGAATTTAGCAATAGAGGCAAAGCTATCAATATTTGTTCCAGAGTCAAACTTAGCCAATTTAAATCCATTCCTCAACTGCCATAATCAGGAGATGCCCTAATGCTTCCACTCATTACTTTGCTTTAAAAGGCAAAGATATGGAACATGATAGTGCTTCTCAAGTATTAATGTGTATGATAATTACCTGAAAATCTTCTTAAAAATGAAGAGTCTGATTCAGTGGGTCTGGGATGAGGCCTGCCAGTCTGCATTGCTAATAAACTCCAGGTGAGTCTGATTCTCAGCTGTATACCACACTTTGAGTAACAGTCAAGTGAGAAAGAGTAGCCTTTGGATTCAGGAGCAACTGGGTCCTAAGCCCACCTCTACCACTCGGTACTTGCATGAGTTTTGGTTAAGTCAAACTCTCTAAAACTCTGTTTTGTTATTTGTAAAATGTGGATAATAATATTTGACTTGCTGAGATTGTTATGAGTACTCTCTCTAGAATGTAGGAGTTGCTTAATGTTCATCATAAGATTGAGGGAGGGGTGTGCCTTTAATAAAATAGAACATTTTTTTGACTTAACTCGTGAACTGTTGAGCCAAGAATGCCGAAGCCATAGCCAGTTCAGAGGTAGGGCCAATAGCAATTATGTAGGTCCACAGCCCTACATAGGTCTTTGTTTCTGGAAGTGTGGCCCATTGACTAGAGGCATCATTATTACCTGAGAGCTTGTGAGCATAAAATCCAAGGCCCTACTCAAGACTTACTAAACCAGAAACTGTGTTTTTAACAAGCACCCTAGTGATTTGTATACATATTAAAATTTGCGGAACATTGGTCAGTATAACAGAATCTTTTTTATTTGTTTGTTTGTTTAGATTCTGCTGACTTGTTCTTTCACCACACCTTTTGGCCAGCCCTAAGGGAAGCTGCCCTTTTCACTCATTTACCTTAAACAGATGTGTATCTGTAGGAAAAAAGACCCATTCAATTCAACAAATTGACTCGCTTAATGACCAACCTCCATGTCATGCTAGCTTCTAAACTTGTGCTCTCCAAGACAGTAGCTGCAAGCCTCAGTGCTAATTAAAATAATACAGAATTAAAATTCAGTTTCTCTGTTGTACTAGCCACATTTTTAGTGCTCAGTAGCTACCGTGGCTAGTGGATACTGTATTAAACAGTGCAAATATAGGTTATGTCCGTCATTTCAGAAAGTCCTATTGGACAGAGTAGTTCTAGATAGTAAATAATAAGAAAGAAATGGAAGGAGGAAGGGAGCTAAAGTTTATTGAGAAAACACTATATTCTATGTGCTATATATATTATATATATTATATATCTCCCAATTATACAACAAAATTATCTTCCCAACTTTTGTGAGTTGGTTTCATTTCCTCCTTTTTGAGTTGAGTATTTTCAAATCTTCTAGTCATCTTTATCCTTGGGAACTATGGGATATGCTCATGTGAAAAACAATTTCTGTCCTCATGGCCCTTGAAAGCTTATTAACTTTAAGATTCTCATACATGACACACATGGAGGCAAATGCAAGCAATTACTGAAAGCTTTCTTAAGAGTCTCACTTTTCTCTCATCATTTTCTTTTTGTGAAATTATAAGACTCCTATTTAGGCTGAAATGAATCATTAAAAAAATTTAAAAATAAGTAAAAGACTTGACCTACTTATCCTACTTGAGTCTTTTTTCCTTACAGTGTCCTTGTAGAGGGCAGTTAACTGGCCACCCTACTCATAACTCCTCACCCACTGGGAAGCCTGTACATAGGCTTGGACCTCAGGTAGGAGGCAATGGGAAAATATAATAGTTGTCCAAATAGAGAATGTGATCGATGGGTGAGAATCACCACAGAGGCCTTTTTTTCTGGCAATGGTTTCTCTGAAGGTACATGCCCATATATATATGGGCCAAGAAGCCATTCTTGTTCCAGGGAGTTCAGCCCAGCAGAGCATGTTTAAGAACAAGGGGAAATAATCCTGAAAAATCTTTGTATGGTTTCTCTACAGCATTGCAACTCAGAATGCCGTCCATGAACTGATAGCATCAGGTCTGATCAGAAAGATTATTAGAACTGCAGAATCTCCAGTGGTATCCCAGATCTACAGAATCATAATTTCTGAGGGTGAGACCAAGGAGTCTATGTTTTTACAAGCATCCCAAGTGATTCTTATGCACTCGAAAGTTTGAGAGATACCAGTGGGGACATGAAGAAGCTTCTGGATGCTGGACTGAAGTTAGGGTGAAGGGTGGGGTAGTAAATACTACATATAAGAAGGACAAAAAAAAAAAAAAACTATAGGGATCCATTGAAGTACAGTGGGGATAAATTTAGTATTAATCTGAGCCAGCATTTAATCCTGGTGTTATTACTGTTGTCATCATTGCTGTTGCTTAAATCATGTAGGATGCTCTTTAAAAATTAAGTTTCATAGTCTAGTGGAGTCTATTGGATAATGCATAATGGTAGCATGTGCTGTTAAAATTCCCCTTGAGTATCTCTGCCTAGCTCGCTCCTATGCATCCTAGAGTTCAGCTTGACTAATGCTTGAGGTTAGCAATAGTGCTCTTGTTGTGTGCTTACACTTCAGGCTCTTTTCCTTCATAGAAGTTACCACACTGCATTTTAACTGTTTCTTTAATGGTTGATATTTCTTCTTACAGTGTAAACTCCTTAATTCTCCATTTCTCCCACCATTTTACCTTTATAACCTGACACATTTTGGCTAGGCTGGCTGAATGAATGGATAAATGAATGAATGAAGATGTGAAGAAACTAAGGAAATATGCTATAAGGAACCATCCCATTTGAGGAAGTCAGAGAAAGGTAGAATTTTAGCTAACTCTTAAAGAATAAGTAAGACATTTGCAGGCAGAGAAGAAAAAAAGACAGTCCATGAAGAGAGAATTTTATATGCAAAGGTCAGGGGCCTGGAAACATATATTCTGAATTCTGTGTGGCCGAAGCATAAGAGTGGTAGCGTAAGATGAGATGGAAAGGTAAGGTGGAGCCTGAGTGAGAAGGCCTTGTTTGCTTGATATGAGATTTGGACTTTAACCTATAGGCATTGCCGGTAGTATCTTCTCCTATATTTGGGAATTATATACACCTCTATACCTATAAAACCTTTTTTATGCCTGTTATGTAGCAAGTACCCTAAAATACAAGTTAAATAAATAAAGCCAAGAAACAATAGTAACCACTTAACAGCAATGGACTACAAGCTTTTTTTGAGCTTTTTGTATACTTCCTTATCTCCTTGCCTTTATTCACTTTGTTCTATTAGCCTAGAATATCTTTTCCTCCATACTCATCTTTTAAGATCCCATTAAACTGCCACCTCCATCAAGAAGCCCTCATCAATCCCTCTAGGTAAAATTAATGTCTCCTTCTCCTTGATTCCAGTATTTAACTCACAGGAAGTTGCCTGCTTTAGTGGAAAGAGGATGGACTTTGGGCTCTTTCTATTCTATCATACACTAACTGGATAACCTTGGAAAATTAACTTCTTTGAATTTTTTCCTCATCTGTAAGTAGAATGAGTAATAACGCTCTTCTATGGTTCACGAATTAGTATATATGTTCAGTTACATATAACAGAGACCAAAAATAACAGTGCTTTTGTAAGATAGAAATGTATTTTTCTCACATATAACAGTCTATAAGTGGGTTGTCCAGAAATAGAACCTTATTGTCTTGCTCTACCACCCTTGGATGTTACCCTTGTATGCATAGTCACCACAAGGACATGCCAAGGAGAAGGTTAGAAGGACAGAGAAATGAGCATGGTCCCTCCCTTGAAAATTTGATTTCTCCTATATCCCAAGAGTTAGAACTTAATCACAAAGCCACACCTAGCTGGAATGGGAGATATACATGCAGTCTTTATTCTGGACTACCTGGGCCCAGATAAAAGTTGGGGATCCCATCACTATGGCAGGAAAGGATAATGAATATCGGGGGACAACCACTGGTCTCTGCAACACAGGGTATATAATTAGTAGAGTTCTTCAATGTGAGGGCTTTTTCCTGGGGGATGCTAAAGATGATCCATGGGATACTGGAAGCTTTCCCTTTATATTTCCTCATCATTTCTAATTTCAACATTTGGATATATTTTATTAAATAAATGTAGTATTTAAGTTATATATTTTATTAAATAAATGTAGTATTTAAGTTATATAAGTTTATAATTACTCTGCAGATTAGGACATATGGGCACACATGCTCACAAACATTGTACAGATAGAAACATTGAATAAAAAACTATAAAAATCACTGATTGGGAGCATTAGAGAAAATGTTTAGATATTGCTTGACTCATAATAAATGTTTAATAAATGACCATTGTTTCTGAGCAAAATTAACATTTACTATATTCTTTCTGATTTACTAATAGTTTTTTTTCATTTGATATTAACCTTAAAAAGCTGTGTTTAGCTTATCTTTAAATTCCAGGGAGCACTTAGCTCAGGTCCATGCACAAAATAAGATTTCAATAAAAGTTTAATTTGTTACTGTCACATAAAGTTGCATTAGTCAAATTTAGCTGTTTTAATAAAGAGTAAATCTTTATTTGAAAAATAAGTTAATCAGGTAAAATGTGTGTATTTTAATTTGATTCACATGACCGCATAGATTGCGGTGCATACTGCTATCCAAGAATGGGGTGCCAATTAATTGGCTTAATTAGCTAAGTTAAACATGCTCACCCGTAACTACTCTTTTCAAAATATGATGCTTTTAACATGTTTTTTTCCTCGCATGTATTTTTGACAGAAAATTAATCAGTCGTATATGATAAAGGAGATCATGATTAGTTGGGTGAGATCAAATAGAAGAAAGAGAAAGGAAGAGTGATAGTTAAGAGCAAAATCAGTAAAGGAAATGGGAGCTGCGTAACAAAGAGATAATTTAAGACCTTTATATTATCTTCTCTCAATTTTAAGAGTATTACAGTTGGAATTAAGCTAACAACCTTACTTCGAACTTAAGAAACAAGTAGAAGTACTAAAACATAATTTTCCTAGGGACTCAGGAATTTTGTGTGATACTTAGAGTACCCCATAATCTCTTCTCTCCCTTGTTAAATTTTGTTTGGCTTTTAAATTGACTTTTCTACCCTGATATTTGTTCAGGAATCAATTCTTGTGGGAGGAGGGTCATGACTATAGCTACCTATTCTCTGGGAAACTGGACAGAGACCCTGATTCTGTTTTGACTATTCCATTATATATATCTTCTTTAGTGCGCAGACACCACTATTTGAACTCATTCAAAGGCTCTTTCCATTACCATTCATCTCCTTTCAGTTCATCCCCAAGACACAAGCTCGTAAAAACAAACAAACAAAAAAGTTTTCTTTCTCTAAGTGGCTAATTGTATTCCTTTTTGAGAAGTCTGTGGTATTGGCAGTGGAGATTACTTTGGCTTTGTTATCTGGCAGACATACATTCATATCTTGGCCCATCTACTCGTCCTATAACAGGTAAATTACCTAAAAGTTTTGCACCTCAGTTTTTTTCTCCTACAAAATAGGATAAAATTACCTATCTCTTGGGTTCATTCGTTAAATGAAATAATGATTATGATGAACTTAATATAGAATCTGGCGTAGAGTAATCAATTACCTCCGATCTTCCTTTTTTTTTTTTTTTTGGTAAAAGAAATCCATTTGAAAAAAAATTAACAGTTTGAGTAACAAAAAAATCTTGAAGATTTGGTTTTCAAAAGACCAAAGTTATGCAGTCTTCTTTGTTTATAAAATAGAATCTAAGGCAAATAGGCATTGCCCCACATCCCGCACAGATTTATGCTGGTAGCCCTCTGCCACATGGCTTTCAATGGTTGACTTCCTCTAGTGTCTTCTCTTTTCTCAGTGTATCATATCTCAGACCTAAATTATTTTCCCCCTATTGTCACTTAGGAGTTCCAAGTTTGTGTGAATATTTGAATGACAGGATGAACTTTTATGAACTTTTCCTTTGGTGAAAAAGCATAGTTGCTGCTTCCCAGGCAACAATAATAGCAATGTGTTTTGATCATTCTGATTTCCATAAAGTGCTCCAAATGATGTTTTGCCCAGAGGTGCTTTATTTTGAAAACTCAGGAGCATCAAACTCAAAGAATAGCAATCTAATGAGGTGTCACTTGAAGGAAAAGTAGTCATGAAATAACAAAACCAGATAGATCAAACAACATTCTAAGATGAGCAAGAGGAGCAAATAAACAATAACCCATCATAATCAGTATTTCTTCAAAGGCTATCTCAAGGAGTTTTTGTTTATTGTTTTTAAACACATTGGTAATACTTTCTCTGATCCCCTGAAGCAGTGGTTCTCAACCTTAGCTGCACATTTTATCTCTTCGTATGCTTTGAAAGTACTGATGTCTGGACTCCAGGAACAGAGATTTCTTCTTAATGGGTCTGACTATAGCCTGGACATAAGGGCTGGGATGTTTAAACCGTCCCCAGGTTCCTTCGTGCAGCCAAGGTTGAGAACAACTGACTTACAGCTATCAAATAGAGTTTGATCTGTTTGAATGAGAATTATAAAATTAGATGCCAGCACTTAACAGTGCTTGTTATTTTGAGGGGGAAAAGCTGTGATCACAGTGTTGGCTATATCATAAATCATCAAGAATATTAAAGCATCTAGTTTTTTTAATCCGTTGTGATTCTGTAAAGGCTTTCCAATGGAAATCGTCAGTGTAGTGGACTCATTATAGGTAATAAACTGAACTTGCCCCCTGTTAACTTGGTAACAGGCATAGCCACTGCTAAGAAAGCTGTCTATGCAAGGCACATGCCCCCAGGTTCCGACATGATCAAGTTAATGGAACGCCCCTCCAAGGGTTGTTCTGCTGGCAGACGTCACCCTTTATGATTTGTAATTGGGTTAATTAAAAAGGGAGACATGGCCTGTGCTCAAACAGTTTGGCCTAAGGGCCCCCAATAAGACTGAGAAAAGAGTTTTACAGGCCAGATTACTGCTGAAAGCTTGTTTGACTTGACCTTCAGGTAGGTCATTGTAATAACCTGGGGCTCAGTGTAATCAGAACAGTCAAATACCTAGTCTCTGCTGAAGTCCTCCAGAAGCTTTCCCTGACAACCTGCCTCACTGAGTTTCCCATTCTCTTAATGCCTATTGCTTTTACTTTAAGAAGTACACCAAAGTTTATTTAATACAAGTTTATTTGAAGGCAACTTGATTTAACAAATGTCTGCTTTCATGGAAAAATAATCTGATTCCTTTAAAATGGAGCATTATATTGGCATATCCAAGAGCATAGACCTGGGGTCCACCAGAAGTGTCTCTTGAATTTGAATATCATCACTGCCAGTTTATTAGCTATGTAAACTTGAAGAAGTTACTTAAATTCTCAGAGCCTTAGTTTCTTATTCGGTAAAATGGAGAAAACTGGAAATATGACATATTACTGGTTAGAGAATGATCCGTGTAATTTTATACATGGTTTAATAAACAGTAAGAATAAAAATAGCTAATAATCATTGAACTACATGCTAGGTGGTATTAAAAATTATTTACATCTATAAATTCACGCAATCCCCACAATAACCCTGAGAAGTGTATTGTTATATCCGTCTTACGGGTGAGGAATATTATGAAAAAGAGAGATTCTTAACTTGTCTAAGATCACACAGCATGTGGTGAGGAGCATGCAATAGTAGCATTATGCTACCTGCCTCTCAGTAGTTGCAATAAATTTTAATTTGCTGAGGTACTCACTTAAGAGACTGAGGAAGACACAGAAGCAGCTAAGGTCAAACAGTGTTGTTATACAGCTCATTAATAAAAGCTCAAAGAGCTACAAGGAGAGGAAATCTATTCCAGAATATGGTAAACAGATGATATTTGCAAGTGTACAAAAATGTTATTGTATAAGTTAAAACTCAAGTGAGGAAGAGATCTTAGAAGTGGTATTAGAGATTTCACTGTGTGTATTAAATAATAAGTAGGAGTTGAGGATGAATAATTTGGGATACAATGGATAAAAGTCCTGAACAACATGCTCTCATGTATGTTATTTAATTCTCAAAATATTCATGAAGGAACAATCTTTTTTATAGCTAAGGAAACTGAAAAATACTTTGAGGTCATGAAGTTCATAAAGTTTATGTCCTTAGTAAATGGCAAATTGGACTTCAACTTAGATCATCTGACTCCTCCCATCTCACTGGCTGTGTCATGTGGGAAAGGTCTTTTATAGAAATTGCTGGAGCTTCCTTGCCATCCGTTAGAAGAGTGAGCCTCTCCTATGTGATGACTTTGGTCCCTTTAATTTTTAAAATTTTATTTATGATCTCTGAGTTCAAATGTGGTATTAGGTACAGTGACGCATTCATATAACAAGTTTTTGAGTGCCTACTATGTGTCAGGCATTCTCTAGTTCAGTTATTGGGACCAAAACAAAATTTCCACTCTCATGGAGCTTACATTCTAGTTAAAGTACACAATAACCAAAAAGGATCTATAAAGTAGTAAGTGCTCTCAAGAAAATAAAGCAAAATGATGCGATAGTGGAAGTGGAAAGGGCAGTGGCTTCTTCAGAAAGAGGATTTAGAGGTTTCTATTTAACTCGTAACCTGAATATAAGAAAGAGACGGACATGCAAAAAAATCTTTCAGTGTTTCTTGTTTTTCTTTTCTATTTTTGCCCCTACCTATTCCACAAAGCCTGACCTTTCATTCATTCATTCATTCATTCATTCATTCATTGTATTTTGTTTGTTTCTATTCCTCTTTCATTCTCTGTCTTGGTGAATAACACCACCATTAACTCAAGTGTCCAAACCATATTACATTTCCAGGAGTCATCTTGACTTCCTTCTACTTCATATTTCTGCCATTTATGTGATTATTAATTCTTACCTAGCATATTTGCTAAATATCTCTTGTCTCTGCCCCATCTTTATTGTCAAGACCCTCAGTCCAGGCCTCTTTACTCTCCAGGACTTCTGCAGTTGCATCCAAACTCATCTGTTTCTTGCTTTTCCTTCTTGTAGTCCACATAGCTCTGAGTTATTCTAAAAACCAATTATGGTTCCATCATTTAACTATCTAAAACTTTTAATAGCCCTGAATGCCTCATAAAATCTAAATTCCTTATTTAAGGCATTTTACTGGTGCCTGCCATTCCTTACCCATTCCCCCATCCTAGCTTTTCCCCACAATATACTCTGTGTTTCCACTACTCAGAAGTTTGCCTAGTATCCTGAACACACTGTATTCTTGATGATTTCCATTCAGTTGATGGTCCTTCTCTGATGCCCTGTCTTCTTATGATCTCCTTCATTTTCTTCAGTAACTACTTTAAATGTTACACCCTTCTTCAAGCCCTTACATATTTCTGTTTTGCAACACAGAATTAGGGTAAATGGCATACAGATTCTAAAGTAAGAGCAGCAAAATCAATGGGGGAAAATCATTTTTCTCTCACATAAATGAAGTTGAAAGCTAGACAACTTATGGTTGGCATGGTGTTCTACAATTTAAGAGACCTAGAGTCATTTTGTCTTAACTCTTCTTTCATTCTTGTACAAGGACCCCTGTTTCTTGATCGCTTCATGGTTCAAAGGCTGCTATCACTCCAACTATTAAATCACATTTTAGGCAGCAAGAAGGAACATGAAGAAGAGTGTGCTCCCAACTTTTAAGGACACTTCGAGAAATTATGCACAAGAATCAACTAATTTATTGACCAAAAAATGGTCATGTGGCTACATCTAGCTGCGAAACGCTAGAATATTTTATTTATTTATTTTTTTAGCTAGGTGACAGTTTTCAAGGAGAAGAGAATAAATATGCAGAAGCAGTTAACAGTTTCTGCTTCAGTCACTCTCTGTATAGTTTTATTAGCACTCTTTATGAGGAGATTTATTCTTTTAGTTTTTACGTTTCAGTTTCTCATCTTTCACACCTGCTATAGAATCTGTTGTCTTCTTGATATGGACCTTGCTTTTGTCTCTCCTATTAATTTCTAGGATTAATCATCCCCCTCAGTACCCATTCTATCTAAAGTTTGCCATTTGTCTGTTTCACACTTTTGTGAAAGTACATGAGTTTTTCCTCTAATCGGAATGCTCTATTCCACTCTTACCTCTAGTCTGTGAGCACTCTCCTTATCCAGTCCCTACTATTCTGGGATTGATCTCATATTTAATTATTGCCCCCAACTAGATCACAACCTTCTTGAACGTACAGATTATTCATTTCTAAATTTCCAGCACCTAAAATGTAACCAGAAAAAATATCACAGATACTTGATGCATTATTGAATAAATAAATAAAGTGTACAACTAAGGTATATATCCAGCCATTTATTTAATATTTTTGCAAACATTTATTTACTAATGGCATATCAAATATCAAGCAGCAAGTTGGAGGCTGAGATATAGCAGTGAGTAAGATAAACATTATCTCTCCATTAGGGAGTTTAAGTTTATGATGAGGGATACAGACAATAAACAAATAGAATAATTTTGGTTGTGAAAGAGATTAATAAAAATGAGTATGAATAAAAAATTACCTGTAGAGCTACTAGCAGGATATGTTTCAGTTATTATAAACATATTTAGTTCTTATTTGTGCTGGTTTCTTCATGAAAAAAAGTAGATAAAGTTTGTTGTTATATCATAACAAGTTCATGCTTCTGAGTATGGCTACCACCCAGAGAATTTTTAATTAGCTTCTTTTTTAAGTTCAGTGACTTGAAAAATTATAACATGCCAAGCTACAGATGTGGAGATTAATGTGATTATTGACATTAATGGCTTAAAATAAATTATTGCAGTGAATTAAACTCAATTAAAGTTGTGGGATGTTCATCTCTGTCGACTGGTTAAATATTTATGATGAGAAATCCTTATTCTTTTAAAAATTTTATATTTATTGAATACTTGCCCTGTACATGTTGCTGTTTTAAATGCTTAACATACATTAATTTAGTCCTCACATCAACAATGTTACAAGTTACTGATCTTATCCTCATTTTACAATGAAAAAAGAAAAGAAAAGCCGATACAAAGAGGAGTAAACTCCCTTATTGTGGCCAAGGTCAGGACGCTGATAGGAGGGGCCAGCACTCAAACCCAAGCAGGATCTGTGCTCCACATTCTCACTACTCAAAAGGGAGTCCTCAGACCAGTACCATCAGCATCACTGGGCAGCTTGTTAAAAATAGACTCTCAGACCCACTCCAGATCTACTGAATCTGAATTTTAACAAGATCCCTAGATGTTTCAAATGCATTTCAAAATTGGAGAAGTACCGCTCTAAACCACTACTCTATAGTGCCTTACAGCGCTTAAATCTGGGGATACTCTCTTATTCCAAATGTTTATTTAGTTCCCTTTATCTCTGGGCCAGTCTCAGCAAAGTAACATGCAAAGTGCTCCAGGCCACATAAATGCTCCCTCAGAGAATATATACTTTCCATTTATTTTATTTTATTTTATTTATTTTTATTTTTTTAATTATAGTCAACATACGATATTATGTTTCAGATATATAACATACTGATTAGACATTTATATACCTTATGAAATGGTCATCACAATAGTAACCATCTGTCACTGTGCATAGTTATTTTGATATACTGACTATATTTCCTAGGTTGTACTTTATATCCTCATGACTTATTTTATAACTGGCAGTTTGTACTTCTTAATCCCTTTCACCTTTTTGCCCATCCCCCCAACCTTTTTTTTCTATTTGATATCACAATGCTACATCGACTATGGGAATTGTGCTGTTTGTTGGCGTTTAATTAAAATATCAGTCAAAATTATTGACACCACTGACCTCCATTTTCCCAAACCACTTAGGTCATGTGGCTTAAGAGAGATGAGCTATCATCTCATCATTAAAAGTAGTTATACTACGATATTGGAAAAAATTTGGGAGCGAGAGGCTAGATGTCAAAGCAAAAAGAACATTTTAAATCATCCATTGATTTTCTTTCTCTATGTTTGCTCTTTTGTATTATAGGGATACCTGCCAGCATCATTTTCTTCTTTCTCTGGTTTATAACTTTTCCATTAAAAAGTAATTTGAAAGACAGTATGACCAGAGAGTTTTATCTTTACTTTTTTATAGCACTTTATCATTTTGTCTCACAGTTATTTGAGTGCATATCAGGGTGTAATTATAATCCCCAGCATCTATAGAGTATATGTGATAATCCGGGAACTATTTCAAGTGGGTTTTTTTTTCCTTATATAATTCATTTGATCGTCATAACATGTAATGGAGATGCAATTGTGATCCTCATTTAATATATGAGGAAAGTGAGGTCCAAAAAGTTTAAAAATATACGCAAAGCTCACAGCTCATAAATGTTCAAACTTGAGCTGAACCCGGGGGCTCTGACTCTGGAGACCACCTGCTTTACCAGTGTACTATACCAGCCAGCTGTGATTTCACTTATAAACAGTGAGGACAGAGGTGGACATAAGTAGGGGTAGGCTTTAAATTTTTTTCTGGATCCTGAAAGACAGTTATTTCCTTTCTCGTGTTTCTGAATTATGATGTGGTCTCACAAAGTTATGTATTTTAAATGGCAAGTGTTTTAAACATCTTATTGTTCAAACGACCCCTTTTTCTTTCAGGTATTATATTGGATCAGAATATGTAAGCATTGAGGGTCACATGGGTATCAATTTTAAAGATCACTTGCCCAAAACTCTAAGAACTACTTGGAATTTTTTTCACCTGAATTGGCTGGCATGAACCACATAGAAATTAATTCATAAATAGTAAAACTCTGATTAAAGTCTGGTTCCCTATAGGTAATAACTAACAATTGCACAGTTGCAAAGAAGCATCAATTGAATAAGTGCCAATGAGGTCCAATATGAATGTATCAAGGGCTAATGTGCCAAAAATATTTAGTCTCTAACTCACTTTGAATCGTAATAAGCCTATGACCAATGCAATTAAAACAAGCATGGTTGGATCTGACTTAAAAAAGCAACAGAAATTTTGAAAAATGTTCTCAAATAGATGCCTTCGATAGAGACTAGAGGTGGGGTAAAAGGGTAATGCTTAGTCATAAAGGGGCATTGGAGGAGTAATAAATTCCATCATTATCAGTGAGGCACCAGAAGATGAGACAGATACTCAGAGAAAACCAATCATGGAATAATTTGGTATCTAGTTTTAATTAAAATGTACACAGATTTTATAAATCCTCTTATATAGCTCCATAGATCCAAAACTTTGAGTATAGATTTTGTGGTATGAGAATATATAATTAATTTACTTATTCACCATTTTTTAAAGCACTGACTCTACCCGTCACAGAGCTAGCTGTTGATAATACTGTGGTATATAAGAAACCGCCTCTGCCCTCAGGAAATTTATGTTTTAATAGGAGAAGATTAAACTCTTGTGATTAAATAACTATTAATGGCTATAGGTGCTGTGACAGAAGCAGGTAAATGGAACATGGGAGTTTCATTCTCAGCATTTAATCTTAGAGGTATCTCCTCTAATACTTCTTTTATATTCATATCTACTGTATGCCTCTCTCCTTAGGCCTCATTCTCTCGAGTCACATACAATTTACTTTTCCAATCATTCCATAATATTTCCTAACCTGTATGCTTTTGCACTTGTTCTTTTTTATGCCTGGAATGTCTTTTCCTTTCATGTCTATCTGACAAAATTTTGTTCATCTTTAGAGCAGAGACACTTAAAATGCTACTTTCTCTGTGAATCTTCCCCTCTCTTCGTTTTAAATACACCTTCCTCCATGTTCCAATAAACTTTAAATTTGACTCTGCTTTAGCATATATCACATTACATTTGGTTATGTATCTGTAAGTCCCTGAAGCAAAGACTCTTTTTTATATTTTCCCCAAGATTTATCAGACTGCCTGACATGTATTGGGCTTGCAGTAACTGTCTGCTTTGTTTTGTTTGTTTTTGATGCATAAAATGATAAAACAAATTGATTTAAGTTTTTATTGAAACTATTTTCATTTTTGGTCCATGATATAGTCAGCTTATATATACTATAATATACACACTGCTGGAAGTAGCATTTCTAATTGATCCTGCATTGCCCTAGGTGGGGTTTAAAATCCTATTTGCCTAGGAAGTCTGAGTTTGACCTTCCTTCACATTGTTAGGGATTTATACGACATTTTCATTTCTGAATTAGAATGAAGTGTTTCAGACTAGTCCTGTATAAGTGAATAAACTTTCTTAAAATATTATGACAGATTTCAGGGGATGCCTGTTTAAGCTGGCTGAGTATGCATAAACACTCAGACGTGCTAGCAGGCAGCTCTGAAAAGCTGAATTAGGGACCCAGTAATCTGCTATTCTAAACAAATCAAACCCAATTAGTAAAAATTAAATAAATACCATCTTTTTAAACTTAATAGTACAAAAATATTTGGGGCTTAAAAAAAGGTCAGTTCCTACTTAGAATATTGGTTAGAAGTCTAACAAAATTTTAAATAAAAACTGAGCAATCAATGGACTATCCAAAGATAGTGTTTAAGCTTACATATTTATTTAATAAATATATTTTGCAGCAACTTCTTTTTGCAAAAGACTGTAAATAATGTTATGAGAAATATAAGGTTAAAAATTATAGAGACTTCAGCCACCAAGGAACATACATTGGAGGAAAGAACACGGTAGCGAGTAGTGTGGAATTTGATGTCCCATCACTGTGTGTGTTCCATCACAGTGGCACAGAGCTGATGGCAAAAGAGCCCGACAAAGGAGAGGACTGCCCTTGAAATATGTTTTAGTGGACTGGTCAACAGTAGAATATCCTGCATAAAAACAGACAGGTCAACTAGGAAAATTAAAAATCTTGACAGAAGACCTTCTTGGTGCTGGGAAAAATTGTCCTCTATTGATCTCCAGGGAAGGATTTAAAGTTGGAGGAACTGAGAATCATTTCTCTGAAGCTAGCTTTTATTCTCAGTTGTCAAATGAGTCTAATGATCCCTGCTTTACAGTTTGTGTGTGTTTATCTTATGTATGTGTGTGTGTCTATGTAGATAAGTAAGAGAATGCATAAAATCACATCATAAGCTCTCAAGTGCTACTCATACATTGTTAATAATTCATTCATTCATTTATCACAGAAATATTTACTGAGTACATTTACTGTGTGTGAGACCTTATGCAATTAAGTGATATGGCAAGTAGAAATTAGATATAGAGTCCATGTCTTCAAGAAGATCTTAGGCTTGTAGATGATAGAGATAAGTAAAGAGACAAATGAAACTCAATATAATAACTATTAAGAGGAAGTATAGTGGAACATAAGCAAAGGAGTAATTTTAACATTTCTGAGTTCAGGAGAGGCAAATAGTTTTGGTAAACTAACCCTTAAGGATAGGAAGGAGACCTCATGAAAAATGAAGTTTTGGAAAGGACAATCATGTATAAAGAAAGACTCAGAGAAACTGAAAAGCTTAGCAAGTCCAGTAAACTGTTTCTAGTTTGGCATAGCAGGAATAAGGTTTG
>NW_011888865.1:304269-325895 GCF_000151845.1 Pteropus vampyrus | reverse complement strand
TCCCCTCTCTTCGTTTTAAATACACCTTCCTCCATGTTCCAATAAACTTTAAATTTGACTCTGCTTTAGCATATATCACATTACATTTGGTTATGTATCTGTAAGTCCCTGAAGCAAAGACTCTTTTTTATATTTTCCCCAAGATTTATCAGACTGCCTGACATGTATTGGGCTTGCAGTAACTGTCTGCTTTGTTTTGTTTGTTTTTGATGCATAAAATGATAAAACAAATTGATTTAAGTTTTTATTGAAACTATTTTCATTTTTGGTCCATGATATAGTCAGCTTATATATACTATAATATACACACTGCTGGAAGTAGCATTTCTAATTGATCCTGCATTGCCCTAGGTGGGGTTTAAAATCCTATTTGCCTAGGAAGTCTGAGTTTGACCTTCCTTCACATTGTTAGGGATTTATACGACATTTTCATTTCTGAATTAGAATGAAGTGTTTCAGACTAGTCCTGTATAAGTGAATAAACTTTCTTAAAATATTATGACAGATTTCAGGGGATGCCTGTTTAAGCTGGCTGAGTATGCATAAACACTCAGACGTGCTAGCAGGCAGCTCTGAAAAGCTGAATTAGGGACCCAGTAATCTGCTATTCTAAACAAATCAAACCCAATTAGTAAAAATTAAATAAATACCATCTTTTTAAACTTAATAGTACAAAAATATTTGGGGCTTAAAAAAAGGTCAGTTCCTACTTAGAATATTGGTTAGAAGTCTAACAAAATTTTAAATAAAAACTGAGCAATCAATGGACTATCCAAAGATAGTGTTTAAGCTTACATATTTATTTAATAAATATATTTTGCAGCAACTTCTTTTTGCAAAAGACTGTAAATAATGTTATGAGAAATATAAGGTTAAAAATTATAGAGACTTCAGCCACCAAGGAACATACATTGGAGGAAAGAACACGGTAGCGAGTAGTGTGGAATTTGATGTCCCATCACTGTGTGTGTTCCATCACAGTGGCACAGAGCTGATGGCAAAAGAGCCCGACAAAGGAGAGGACTGCCCTTGAAATATGTTTTAGTGGACTGGTCAACAGTAGAATATCCTGCATAAAAACAGACAGGTCAACTAGGAAAATTAAAAATCTTGACAGAAGACCTTCTTGGTGCTGGGAAAAATTGTCCTCTATTGATCTCCAGGGAAGGATTTAAAGTTGGAGGAACTGAGAATCATTTCTCTGAAGCTAGCTTTTATTCTCAGTTGTCAAATGAGTCTAATGATCCCTGCTTTACAGTTTGTGTGTGTTTATCTTATGTATGTGTGTGTGTCTATGTAGATAAGTAAGAGAATGCATAAAATCACATCATAAGCTCTCAAGTGCTACTCATACATTGTTAATAATTCATTCATTCATTTATCACAGAAATATTTACTGAGTACATTTACTGTGTGTGAGACCTTATGCAATTAAGTGATATGGCAAGTAGAAATTAGATATAGAGTCCATGTCTTCAAGAAGATCTTAGGCTTGTAGATGATAGAGATAAGTAAAGAGACAAATGAAACTCAATATAATAACTATTAAGAGGAAGTATAGTGGAACACAAGCAAAGGAGTAATTTTAACATTTCTGAGTTCAGGAGAGGCAAATAGTTTTGGTAAACTAACCCTTAAGGATAGGAAGGAGACCTCATGAAAAATGAAGTTTTGGAAAGGACAATCATGTATAAAGAAAGACTCAGAGAAACTGAAAAGCTTAGCAAGTCCAGTAAACTGTTTCTAGTTTGGCATAGCAGGAATAAGGTTTGCAAGATGAGGAACAGCAGGAGATGATACCGAGCAGGTGGCAGAGGTCTCACACAGCCCAGTGGTTAAGAGCATTAGCTCAACCAGAATGATACGGTTTGAATTCCGATTCTGTGGCCTCTGGGACCTTGAGTAGTGCCTAATTTCCTCATCTGTGAGATGGGGCTAATAACAGTACCTATCTCATAGGGTTGCTTGAGGACTGCATCAGGTAATATATGTAAGACACTGAGATATGTGCCTGGCACATAGTAACAGGTATACATCTTAGTGCTCATTATTATCATGATTTGCTCCAGCCTTATTATATTTAGTATTTATTCATGAATTCCCAACAAAAATGTGAGGCAGACAGTGAAAGAACACATATTTTTTGTCAGGTGTAGTCAGTAAGATAGAGGCCACCCAGGATTGAGTGGATTCAGTAGGGTTGCCTGACTCTTAGCTGGCTATCCCAGTTTTCCTCCTGGCAACACCATGATTCCTGGATAAACACCTACACCTCTGGAGTATCTGAAAATGCCCACTATCAACTCCCTGTAGCCTAGGTCAAGATTTCTGTTGCATTTTTCCTCAAAATCTTTATAACCTTTCTTATATCTGGAGAGCAGTAGGGCCGGGCATGTGGGAGAAGTTGGGGAGATGGGTTTTGCATGGGTGGAGAAGCACTCTGTCTTCCATCCTCCACTTCTTCCTGCCAATCAGGGTCTAGAGGCCAAGATCCTGATCCCTGAGTAGAAAGGCAGGCCTCTGTGAAAGTGGGAGGGGACAACTCTCCCTTTACCTGACCTTCTTTGTAGGCTACTATTAAAGCCTATGTCAGATAGTGGGTGGGAGGGGTGAAGAGAGGACAGGGTCTATTTTTCCATGCATGATGAAACATTTTTAATCTTTTTTCCCCAATTAATGTCCTTAGAAGAAAGTCCTGTGTGCCTCTGAAGCCAGGGGCAGGAGCAAGAGGCTCTTGTGGTGGGCTGGCCCTGGCCTACCTATGCATAACAGGGAAATATCTTGAGAGGTTAATTTTAGAGAATCTGTTGTTTGGATTTATCGACCCAGAAAAGCACATTATTCCGTGCTATACTCTATTTCAGGCAATTTTTTATTCAGGACCGCAACATTTCATTCAATTCCACGATGCTTCCTGCTTTGACTATCACTGAATTTCTTCTCACTATTGAGTCATAAGTCTTATTTTTACAATGAAACCTGACATTTTCTGTTGACATCTCATCTGATTTTGATTATTCCTTAGAAGCACTAATCATTCTTATCTTAGTATTATTTGGAAGCTGTAACAGTAAGCCATACTTCAACATTTTCATCTGTCCAGGAATCTGACCCAGCCATACTGGAGGAAGATGGAGCAGCAGAGAGACATACTGAGGGTTCCCAGCACACAGACATGATGAGATTCATGAAATGTACCCAAGCATTAAACTCATTAGCATCTTCATTATGCCATGTATTAGCCGAGGATTTTATCATCTTTTTTGTTCATTTGCAATTTCACTAAATTGGCGATCTGCTCTTTAGTGTCTATCTCATTAATAGAAATTAGGAAGGATTTTTAATAGATATTTAATTAGTTTTAAACATATATTTCTGCATCCATTATTAAGTTCTAGAGTGGATTTCTGTGAACTGATCAGAGTGAGGTAGGTAGAAGCCACAGTGTGTAACTTTGTACATGTCCAATGATCTGTCTGGGTGAGCCTTGGGTTCTCAGGCTGTAGGACTAGACTATTGATACCCATCTCCTAAAGGTGTGGTGAGATGAGATTAGATGATATATATGAAAAGTGTTTTGTAAGCTTTAGTGGACAGAAGAGATTTGGGATATTTTTTATTATTATTGTTGTTGTCGTTGTTGTTTATTATTATGCAATATCAAAGGAAGAGAAATTTAGTGCTTAATATACCTTTTAGCTCATTTCTTTCTTGCAATATGAATTATAGTTATGGGTGTAGTAAAACTAAAAAGTAAAAGAGATAGAGTACGGTATCTCTGTGAAATGTCATCAGAAATTAATATATTAATTAAAAATATTTGTAATACATTGCTATGTTAACATCAACATAGCATCAATATGCTAATATTATGTTATCTTTAGTTCTTTAGCATTTATTTGTTATTGACAGAATAATAACCATAAATGCTTAGAAAAATTAAAAAATAATGGACATGATTTTTTCTATATATTTTAATTTTAAAGTGAGCCAAATTTATGCATCATTTATTTACTCAGCAATCATTTGCTAAGTTCCTAACATGAGGCAAATGTGGCACTAGTTACTGGAGATAAACAAATATAAAGAGAGAGTTTCCGCTTTCAAATGATTATGCTAATCCCAACTCCCAACTCTTTTAAAAGAAAATATTCTCTAATATTCCCTAGAAAAGTTGAAAAGAAATCTTTTTGGCAATAACAGGATCTGACATGTAGAAGAAGTTTTATTAAAATGTGGCTCATGAACATCAAACTCAACATATATACATAAGAAAACTTTCGATAAAAATGGCCTAGAAAAAACTTGAAGAAAATTGCTATTCAGCAGTTTACATAAATAGCATTAATTGGGAATATTTGCTTCGTAATATTAAATTTTAATAGTTGTACAGATACAGGCCTGTTGACTCGTTTATCTATTCCTCATAATCAAGATGCTTAAGAGACTGCATGTGATACTGTTTAAGCTAATATAAATTCTTTATAATATAAGCAGTCAGTATGCTCAATCCCCTAAACTCATTTAGTGGATGTAATTTTTATACATTACTGGGCTTTTACTCCTCTTTCATTAACAGAACTTCTTAAATGTGTAATCATTATACATGTGTTAGAAGATTGATATTATTCCCTGAGTATACTAATTTAAGATTAGCATTGCCCAAATTATACTTTTGTTTTATGCATTCCTATCTTAATTTTAATTGAGTTTGTTAGCACCACAGGTGAAACTTACAAACCAATGGAATTATGTTTTTGTGTATGTTTGATTTGTGAGTTCTCTCCTTGGAGTCAGTGAGGCATTTGGAAAACATATGGTAAAGAATAGTAATAATATTGAACTTTTGTGTGAAGCTGTGTGTAGTAGACACATATACTAAGCACTTACTATGTGCAGGTCTAGGTACTGTATATACATCAGTAATCTGTGTCTACTTCCTTATGGAATTTAGTCTAGTAAGAGAGATAAGAGAAAACATAACACAAGTTCAAAGCACAGCATACTGAGTCTCCGCACAGAACCTGGTGCTTAGTGAATATTTGCAGAATGAATATATCAGTGAAGTGAATTAACACATGAATGAAGAAATGAAGAGAGCTACTGATTAAAGAGATTATGTTTAGCAGATATCTCAGAAAAATTTTCAGAGTTAAAATGCAGCATATGGTAGAGTGGTAAATTAGAATATGATGGAAATCCAGAAAAGAGGAATGATGTGAGATTTTGTCTGGGATTTTTGTTTGTTTGCTTGTTTAGAACATACATTTATGATAAGCAAATGACTAAAAATTAGAACTTAGTTATACTACATGTATAAACTACTAAGGAGCAACTTTAAAACCAAAACATTGAAAAGATTAAATGACTATCAAAAGAAATCCAAATATGAGCTAACCACAAGTCATGCATGTCACAAAAACAAAAGGTTAGCAATAAATCTGAGTATTCTCTGAAGGCCCTCATATATAACTTTGGGTAGGAGGACAGTGCTTGAACAGTCTTAGTGATTTCCCACCACCCTCACTGAAGGTAAAACTTATTCAAAGGTAAGCAAACATCTGCCTAGAGGGAGAGGAACAGCAAACAGTTCAGTGATCCTGGGGCAATGTATATTTATATTTCTCTAATAATTTGTTATGATTTAATGCATACTTATCGTGTTCCTAGTACTATACTAATCCTGGAAGAAATCTAAGCTTAATTTTTTTCCCATTATTTCTATTTGTAGATTAGGCAAAACTCAAAGACATGTACTTAGTGATTTTTCCAAAATCATAATTTTAAGAAGTATCAAACTGAGAGTGAGAATTTCTTTTCAATCTTCAATTCCACGCTCTTTCTCCATTAAGCTGTCTCTTACTCTTCAATACAAAAGATTTAGAGACATAACGTTGAGTTCAAGTTCTGATTCTGCCAATAATTAATATTGTGACAATAACCACGACAATTAAAGACAAATAGCCCATTTAGGAAACTATTGTAATAGACCAGGAAAGAGGAAATGTATATGTGAGTAAGATATTACCAGTGAACATAAAGATGGGACTGAATTTCAGAAATTCTCTGAAGGTAAAAAGTCAAGATGTCTTAGCAACCAATGTAATATATTATCTTTATATTTACAATATCAATTATGTAGTCTGTTTTTCCTGAAGTATGGTCTTTGGAATGCTAGCTCTGGGAGAAACTGCATAGAACTTAAGATAACAGTAGCTGCTACAATTTACATCACTAATTCTCATAATCATTGGTCACCATGAAAACTTATCACAATATTATTGACTATACTCCTCTTCCCCTTTTCACTCATCCACCCCCGCCCTCTGGTAACCAACCCTTTAGTCTCTGTTTCTATGACTCCGTTTTTGTTTTGTTTTGCTTGTTCATTTTTTTAGAGTCCGCATATAAGTGAAACCATTTGTCTTTTCTGTCTGACTTATTTCACTTAGCATAATACCTTTTGATCCATTCATGTCATTGCAAATGGAAAGATTTTGTTCTTTTTATTGCTGAATAACATTTCTCATCTTCTTTACCCTTCATCTATTGATAGATACCTAGGTTGCTTCCATATCTTGGCTATTATAAATAAAGCTGCAGTGAACATAGTATCTCTTTGAATTCATGTTCATGTTTTCTTTGGATAAATACCCAGAAGTGGAATTGCTGGGTCGTATGGCATATCTATTTTTAGTTTTTTGAGGAATCTTCATACTGTTTTCTATAGAAGCTGCACCAATGTATAGTCCCACTGACAGTGTACAAGGGTTCCCTTTCCTCGGCATCCTCACCAAAATATGTTATTTCTTGAGGTTCTACTTTCTACTATGGAAGAGAAAGCAAAACTTTGTTGGACAGCTACCTATTTCTGCCATAGTCTGAATTAAAAGAAATTTTCTTGGTCACATATATTTGGAAAATCTTCAGATTATATTTCTCCTTTAAAGACTCAAAACACCCATTAGCATTAAAGTCTCTGAACAGTCCAACATGAAATACATCTGTTTAATTTTGTTTAACTCAACCTGCCTCAAATGTGTTTGATCACAATATCTTATTCCTTCCTTCCTTTTTTTTTTGGAGGTAACGCTCTAGTGTTCTCTGGACACTGGAAAATAGCATCATGTCTCTTATTTTTCCTCTTTTCTTTTCTACTTTATTTCCAGTTTATTTCAGATGTATTAGAGTCTCTACCAGAGAAGGGGCAGGAAGAAGCTCATATGTATGAATGACAGTATCAATGACCAGTTAGTTTTAGGAGACATTCTGCCTAGACCTATTTATCGATTTGATATAAGCTAATGAGGACCCATTTTTTAAATAAAAAAGATGCTTTTAAACCTCTTTCTATCATGAGCTCATTCTTTTAGAATGAATGTGAGCTAACCACTCATACGTTTTGTCTCCTTCAGTTGTTACTGTACTTTCAAGATTCCTCAATGTCAGCTGCTGAATGCAGAAAAACAAAACTACTTTATTTATTATAATTTATTTATGTAGTAGGGAACCATAAATTTCTCACCGTATTTAAGCTTCTTAATACTTGAATTACCATAGGCAGTGTAACATTCTCTTTGCTACTAACAAACAATATTACAGCCCACTATAAAATCTCTCCACTGATTGCCAGCATCAACCTTATTGTCTCCTTCATGCTTTCAATTGCACGTCTCCTGCTTCTTTTATTCTCCTTATTTATGTCTACACTTTTGAACACATATAATAGCTTTCCGTTATTTCCTGTTCTTTGTCTTCATTTTCCCTCTTCCCTAAATTAGACAAGCTTTTTCTTTATATCTTTCTATTTGTTAACTCATCACTCATTCTAACCAAGATCATTGCAAATATGTCTATTTTGTGATAACTTGTTAGACAAACAAAATCTTTACATGTAAAACAGAAATATTAAGGATACAGATTCTTATTACAGTGTGTTAGGCAGAATTTTAGTCCCCACAATCTCTGCCAATTGTTGTTATTCCTATGGTTATATTATGTTACATGACAAAAGAAAATTTTCACTTGTAACTAAGATTACTAATCAGCTGACCTTAAGATATAAAGATTATACTGGATTTCCTGGGTGGGCTCAATGTAATTACATTATCCCTTAAAATTAGAAGTGGCAGTCAGAGAAATTTGAAGCATGAGAAGGACTGGCCTGTCATCGCTGCTTGAAGGGTAGGGACCATGTGGAAAGTAATTCAACCAATAGTCTGGGAACTAAGCTTCAGATGAGAAAAACAACCCTGGCTGATACTTTGATTTAGTCCAGTGAGACCTTGAGTAAAGAACCATGTTAAACTTCTGATCCAGAGAGATGTGATATAATAAATGGCTATTGTTCTAAGCCAGTAAATTTGCGGCAACTTGCTATGCAGCAGTAGAACACTAAAACGTAGAGAATAGGTCAGTTCTTTGCTTTCCAAAACTGTTATACCTGGATTTCTTTTAAGCAGTAAACAATAATACATTTAAGTTATTAGCTGATTCAAAGGTGTTGCCCAGTACACCATTTTCCTAGATTATTTCTACATGAAAAATGAGGTATTCCTGTTTGTGACAATAATGGTATATCCTTTCTTTGCTTCCCAAATGATGCCTCTACTTACCTCCCTTCTTCAGAGATTGCCTCTGTTGATATCATCTAATGTATCATGCTCACTAGTTATATTACTAGTGCTCTCCAGTGTCTGATGCTCCTCTCCTTCATTGGCACATAGAAGACCATATCTCCTAGCCCCTTTGAAGGTAGGCAGAGTCTTGTGATTTAATTCTCGCTGATAGACCAGGTTGAGGCCGGGAAAAGCCCCTTTGTGACCTTTAGCTTTTAGGGAATATCCTGGAAACTTTCAACTTGTAGAAGATTTGCATAAGAAACAAACAAACAAACAAACAAACAAACATCAACACACTGGGATTTAGAGGTTAATTTTGTTTAAGAGAGTAACCTAAACTGTTCTGACTAATCCAAGTAAGAGTGAGAACAAGCTCCACCCAGTGACAATATTTTACTAGGTTTCTGGATTATTCTTGATTGCAAACAAAGATACTATGCCTACGATTATATGGGAATTCTTTAGTTTGTGTTGAGATAAAAATTCATAGTATTGTTTTTGAAAAGCAAAAATAAGTTTTGACACGTTTTGGACTTGCGTATTGATTAAAGCAGACATACGCTTAATTCCCTCAGCAAAGTCTCTGCTGTGATTCAGAATCTTTTTCCTGTGATTTTCTTTGAAGTCGCTTCACTCTTTTGAAGTTCACCTTCAAGAATTGAACAACTCTAAGTCATTTTTTCTTCATCATGACATGACTAATAGCTTTTGCCATAGGTAACAGTTCTTTGCAATCTAATTTCTCTTTCTATTCTTCTTTAACATTTGCATTGAAATGTATCTTCTTTAAATAGATATGTTTATCTGGACTTAATCACATTTATAATATATGATAACTCTTCAATAGATTACCTAAGTGCCTGAAAAAATAGCTACTCTTAAGATAGAATCAACATGATTTTCTCAAACAATTGAGCTGGAAAAAGTCCAGATAGTTGGTAATCTGCTCAGCAAGGGGAATGCAGAGAAGGGCTATAAATTGAATGTACTAGTTATGGTTCTTTCATGAAATTAAAATTAGCTGAGCTTTAATTTCCAATCTGAGATTTCATAGGCATATACTTTTAAAAAGCTGGACTGGGAATGCAATCTGAGTAAATTTAATTTTATCTAATTTTCCAACATCGCTTTTCCATCTTAAGCTCCCAGGGCATAGAAGCAATGATCTACAAAGTCTCCGGTGAACTGAGGGTGGGCTTCTGGAGGATCTGTTTATTTAAAAAAAAAAATATATATATATATATATATATATACACACATATATATGTATATATACACACACACACATATATATGCATATACACACATGTATATGACAAGACTTCAATTTTAGATCTGAATTGACAGCTTAACTTTTATGTTTGTATTTGTAACATATCACTTTTTTTTCCACAAATTGTATTAAGTTTGTGCTTTTTAAATTACTATTTTGTTAGGGACAAAAACGAATAAGTGGGATAATAGTCCATTGGGTTGTTTGCCCATTGTAGCTATGATCAATGTTGCCAAACATATTAAGGACAAACAAAGGAACAGTTGTTGTGAAACATAAAGCTATATTGTTCTTAGGATGATACTTCTTCAAAGCTACTGGAATAATTGCCACAATATTTCTCAAACTTTAATGTGCACAGGAATCACCTAAGGATCTTGTTAAAATGCACATTCTGATTCAGACAGTTTGGGATACTTCTGGAAATTTTGCATTTTTAATAAGCTCCCTAATGATGCTGATGCTACTAATCCACGTTTTGAACTGTACTTCGAGTAGCTTACCTCTAAAGCATTTATTCAGTCAGTCAATTATTCATTCAATGAACATTTATTAAGCCCTCAACATGAGCTAGGCCTTCTGCGTTCAAAGATAGGGCATTTCCTTGCTCTTAAGAAGCTCCCATCCTAGCAAAGTCAGTCTCATACACAGATAACTAATAAAAATAAGACAATAGAAGGTCAGATGGGGATGATTAACTCTTCTTGTGGTGTGGCAAGAGAGTGGAAGGTAGAAATGGAAGAATTCTTCTGACCCAAGACTCAAAGACTAGATTTGCTTTTATTTTGAAGATTTATGTTTGCTGGAACAAGGCCTAGGGAATTGGTAAACTGTGTGAGCAGCTCCACCTTACAAGTAAAGAATAATAAAATGTGACCCATAACCTGACAGCCACTTCTATATGGGAAGTACCCACCTGTTGCCTCCACCACCGCCCCCATAAAAAGTGAAAGTAGTTATAGTAGTTGAATTCAATGATATCGTTAACCACTTATTTTCAAGTCAGTTTAAGGGAATTCCAGTGTTTATTTGATAGTTTCTAAATAGGTTTTAGGTAGACAAATTCTTTGATCTATTGCTACCACCTTCTTAAAAAATGTTTGCAAAGACAAATTTATTTTTAAATTAATGAAGCTTCCAAGTCGTTCATTTGCAAAGCCCTTTCCAAGACCCTAGGAGAGATCTTAACAATCTTGTTTTGGTAATTGTGGATCATTTTTCATAAAAACACGCTCCCAAAATTATATAAGATTCAGATTCCACAAAATCCAGATCCACTCCTAAAAGCATACTTTCTATTGTAAGAATTATTATACTTTTAGTATTTGAGGAATATATTCCGGCATCACTATAATTGGTAAATGATATTTAATCAATTTCGTACACTTGAGCTCTGCAGGTAATAAACCCAAAGAAAGAAGCTCTCCAGAGATGATAAAAATTATCTTAACTCATGAATATTCCATGGGCGCATTTTCTGCAGATGGATGACTTCATTTGAAAGTAATAGAAAAACACAGAACAGCCTGCATGAAGTGAACAGGGCTTAGTGTAGATGGATCGTAATGAAACCAGCATTTTGGTGAAACTTTATGTTCTTTTGCTTGAGGATTTATACATACCCATCCTCATTCCTTTATATTAGAATAGAAGTATAGCATATATTCTAAGTTCGGATTGTTGAAGCCAGCTACTCTATTTAATTTTGATAAATATATCTTATTTCTGCAACAAACAAATGTCTGAATTAACAAAAGGGATATTCTACAGAGTTAAATCTGATTCTTATAGCCTAAGTTTCTTGGAGGTGACAAAACTAGATAAAATCTTTTCGGACACAATCATAATATAATCCTAAAGAAAGCATATTTTCTCTTAACTGAAAATTTTTTTCTATTATTTTTTTAGCATTGTTTTGGTCTAAAGCAATGGAAAAATTGGGGAGGAAGGCATGCTCTTCTTATGTATACCCATAAACTTTTATTTTATTCTTTTATTTTTACCTTTTAAAAAGTTTAATTCAAAATAATTTTTATATTTTATTCTCTGAGAGTCATACTTTTCTGTTAGTTAATTCTGTTTTTATAGTTGTTCTTGTTTCATTTCATCTGATGATATAGTTTAGCAACCTGATTTAAGTGTTGAGTCAGAGGCCTTCTCTCTTCCTTACCTAAATTTTTAAATTGAGATTTAATTATTAAACATCAAACTGTGCAGATCTTAAAATATACAGTTTGCTAAGTTTTTAAAAATGTGTACCCCAGGTCCATATATAGAGTACTGCCATCACCCTAGAAAGTACACTTAGTCCTTTGCAGTCTATGAAGAAACCAGTACTTTGGTTTTTATCCACGAATTAATTTTGCCTGTCTTTCAACTCATATAAGTATAATCATATGTACAGTATGTCCTTTTGTCTAGTTTCTTTCATTCAACATAATGTTTTAAAAATTCATCCTTATTGTTAAGTGTTCTGGAATTTGTTCCTTTTATTTCTAAGTAGTAGTCCATCATATGACTATGTCATAATTTGTTTATCCATTTTCTAATTAATAGATGTTTCAGTTTCCAATTTGTCGCTACTGTGAATAAAGCTTCAATAAAGAATATTATACAAGTCTTTTTGTGGACATCTGCTGTGTTTTGGGTCAATACCTGAAAGTAGAATTTAGGTGTATGTATGTTTCACTCTGATAAGAAACTGCTATTGTTTAATAAGAACTTGCCAGACAGTTTTCTATACCGGTTTTTCTATTTTACATTATCACCAGCAGTGTATGAGAGAGTAAATAGTTTTGCATCCTCTCCAACAGTTGACATTGTTAGTCTTTTTAATTTTAGCCATTCCAGTGAGTGTTTAGTGACATCTCATTATGGTTTTGATGTGCATTTCCCTTTTGCCTAAGTTTTGTGCATCTTTATGTATTTATGTTCATTCATATATCCTCTCTCGCAAAATGAAAGTCCAAGTCTTTGTCCATTTTTTTTAAATAAAATTTTTATGTTAACGTAATTTTAGATTTACTTAAAAGTTCAAAAGATAGTACAGAGAGTTCTTGTATATATCTTATTTGTTTTGTTCCCATTGATAATATATTACCATGGTATATTTGTCAAAATTAAGAAGCCAATATCGATACACTGTTATTAACTAAATTCCAGATTTTATTTTGAATTCACCAGTTTTTCCATGAATATACACTTTCTCTTTCAAGATTAAATTTAAAGTTTTACATTGCCCTTATTTCTCATGTGACTCTAAGTCTTCTATTCTGTTATATAGCCCCAATCTAGATTTGTCTGATGTATTTTTTTTTCTTTCATGATTAGACTGGAGTTATGGGCTATTGGAAAGGATACCACAGAGCTCATGTTCTTCTCACCAAATTATAAAAGGGGGATACACAATGTTTACATGACATTTCTAATGATGTTAACTTTTAGCACTTAGTTAAACTGGTGTTTCTAGGCTCTTCCAAGGGACAGAACTAGGTAATATATGTATGTACTATAATCCATGTAATCACACATGATAATTTTTGTATCTATTCATTTTTATGTTGAGTCTATAAATATAAAGGTGAGTTCATATTGATGTCTTTTTAAATTAAATTTATTGGGCGACAGTGGTTAATAAAATAATATAGATTTCAATTATGCAATTCTAAAATACATTATCTGCATATTGATTTGTGTGTTCATCACTCAAAGTCAAATCCCCTTCCGTCACCATGTTTGACCCCTTTACCTTTTTCTACCATGCCCATCCCCACTTTCCCTTTTATAACCATTAAACCATTCTCTGTCTATGAGTTTTTGTTTGTCTTTTTAATTCATTGCTTTAAGTTTTATATACTACATAGGAGTGAAATCATATGGTTCTTAACTTTTTCCACCTGTCGTTTTTTGCTTAGCATGGTATCCTCAATATCTATCCATGATAGGAGACAGAGGGATATTATAAATAAGCAAGAAAGAAAATCTAGAATGAACCCAAGCAGACTTTCCTCTGCTCTCTTTGTGTAAGTTCTTGTTTCCCAATACTGATAAAGGATTAGCACTCTATTTTGTACATTTTATCTTACCCCTAATTTTGATATACTATTTATTTGGCTATTTGTAAATAATTGTCATAGTTTTATATCTTTTAGAATATGTACTATTTATTTATAATATGTACAATTAAATACCTTTAAATTTTATTCTCATACTGTGCTGTTACATTATCTACAAATGACACTGTTGTAATAGTATTAATTTCTTTGTGCTCTCCCACAATTGGAGTAACTGTCAGCTGGAGGCCTTTCAGGACACTGATTTCCTTGAAAAATCTAGAAAAAAAATGTTTCATTTTGTTTTGTTTTTTAAATCAAATACATTTCTCTAAAGCTATTGCTTCTTCAGAGAATTCCTAATAGACAAAAAAAAAAAAAAAACTACTGAAGGCTCTAGCTTCGTTACTTCCTGCATTTTCATTGAATGCATTTATGACAAGGTAGAAAGAACATCAAAGGCTTTAGTTTTAAAGAATGGGGGTTAATATATATATATATATACTCTATACCATTTTGCAGCTGTGAGACCTTGGGCTTATCATGTTCATATGTATAAAATGTGGGTAATAGTATTTACTTCATAAAGTAGATGTGAAATTTAAATTAGTTATCAAGCCAGAGTATCTTTACCTATGGGTAAACAGAAACAGTTCAGTTAGGTACTCAAACCAAAGGAGAAACATGGCTTATTTTCCTAGATCATTATGTGGTGGTTTGAGGGATGTATATTAGTATTATAGTTTAAAAAAATTTTTAAGATAAAATATGAGATGATAATTAACTTTGGGTAGGGGTTAGGGAAGCCATATTCCTCCAAATTATACATCCCAAATTTGATTATTTTGTAGCCATTATATATTTTAGTGAAAATATTTGGAAATTTCTAGAAAAGTGTCCAGAATGGCTTGGCACAGAGCAGGTGCTAACCAAATGTTGCTGTTATTTTAATTATTTAATTGGATAGATATTTGGGACATAGTTTAGCTTTATATATTTTTTTCGGTCAATAGTATTCCACACTTTTGTTTTTTGTCATTTAGTTTTTTTTTAATTTTAACTTTAATATGGAAAATGTTAAAATTTTAAAAAATCTTTTAAAGCCAATTAGTGTTGAAATATTCTCTGCTTAGGGTATACCCTTTAAAAATATAATAATTTCTTGATTCTTTGGAAGCTTTTTAATTATTTAGATTTAGTTCTTTTTCTTAGACGACATGGAAATCATTGCCTAGTCCTGGATTGAATAATAGAAGATCCTTAATTATCTTCTGGAGAAAAAAATTAAAAATTACAATGTAAAGTTATTTCATTTTAACAGTATTATTATAATTTTATGCATAGGATATTTATTTTTATTATATTTTGATTATATACATCGATCTCCTCACACATCATTGATCCTTCCTTTTGAAAAATAGCATAATATAAATCATTAGGGACCTATTCAAAGTGAAATCAGTGTGCTATACATGCGGGCCTAGATGTAATTCAGAGATCAACCTTTATTTGTCCTGTATATTTAATATACCTTAGATCATCACTTAGTATAAAATCACTCAACATATGGTCCAAATCTTTCTATTTAAAAATAGATTTTCACTTAATCATTATTTTAATTTCTAACCAAATTTATTTGGGAAACACTCTATATACAGAAATAAACAACAGAAACAACTCTTTCCCTTTAATTTACAATAAACTGTACTGGCAAATAAACTGGAAGTAAATATTTCTGAAATATCACTTGACTATATTATTTAAAACTCTTCAGTAGTTTCCTGTTAACATCAGTATAAAATTCTGTTTTCTTAAACTGACATTGAAATAACACTTTGCAGCTTATCCCCAGTATTATACTCCATTATTCCTCAATGGAATCTTTCTTTTATACCTCTAATTAGTCTCATAATTATCATTCATACTCCTTAAGAGTGTTTCTAGCATCTCGACACTTTTTCATGCAGTTCTCCCTGCCTACAGTTTGTCTTCTTTTTTCCAAAGGGGGCACGATGGAACAAAGGAGGATATTTCTTATGAAATATCTATAGTATTACAGTTCCAACTATAATTTCAATTAAACTACCCAGAATAATCTAACCCATAAGGAACTGTAAGCTATTCCCTACAGCGAGTAGTACCCAGAGCAGACTATATGTTTTTTTCCAAGGCGGAATTCTAATAAAATCAAATACATGGGTTTGACACTCTCAAAAAAATTCCATAGAAGACAGAAAAAATTAGTTGCGTTTACTTTACTCTGAGAGTGGATAGTGCACTATATAATAACATTGAACATTTATTCATTGTTTATTATATGCCAGCCACTGTTCTAAGCAAGTTTTTCACATGTTGACTCATTTTACCCACACAGCCTGGCTCACAGTACCTGTTTAATCACCACTATTCACTTCCTATCCAGGCATCTTTACTCTGGGCTTTGTTTGTGTTAATTTTGTATCTATGAATCCCAGGTAAGTCTAACACTAGGAAATGGGGCTAGTTGTTTTTTCCCTAAAATTAGTCTCCCTGAGTCACTGTTTATATCTAAATTTTAAAAAATAATAATAGAAGATAGTCGTATCGGGTATTCGCCTCCTAAACTCATGCTGAAGTTTGGGACTATGTCGTCATCTAGATGTCTTTCTGTCTGGTACCATAGGTGCTTAATAAATTCTACATTTATTGTCAGCTACTTAAGTATTAGATATAAAAATAACTTTTCAGTGAATAAAAAATTATTATTTTTAAGCAAAATTTTAATGAAGTAATGTAGAATCGATTCTGATTTAAATGAGAGTATTTGTTTATTTCCCCAAGTATTTTCTGAAGGGTCAATATCACTATGTATTGTGATGTATAGCACACTGATTTCACTATGAAGGGTAAATATCAATATGTATTGCATTTGTCATGATTAGGGGTGTTTATGTTGGGGCCCTCTGGAATGTCAGTTATAGTTTCATATCTAAGAGAATGTTCCTTCAATTTCCTTTTCTTTTCCAATTTCTTCTGATCAAAAATAAAATCTCACTTTATAAAGGACGCCCATATGTTCTTTATATGTGTGTCCTTTTAAAAAGGAAAGACATTAGATGTTGTTAACTTTATTCAGAAAGTGTTTTAGATCTTATTCTTGCTTGGCAAGCCCTTAAATTATCTTACCTTTTTATGGAGGCCAGTTTTTAAAAGTTATGCAGAAGAACAATGTCATATAATACTCATCCACTCTTGCTAACTTAACACATTTTTTTTCCCTGTAACATATGTCCTTTTTACCCAGGAATTGGAGACATATGTTTTCTCTTCTCTGTCTTCTGGTTCATATAGTTTCTATACTTGTAAAATATTAGTCGAAAGGATTCCAAAGTGTCCTGAACTTAGGCTCTCGTGGGCAGCAATAGTATCTTAATGGCACACTTTGAACTAACCTAACTTTTTGTGTCCTTTTAAATCTTCATTTATGTTCTGGCATGTCCACACAGTGTTATTGGAATGACCCACTTCTATAACAGAAATAGGGCTGGTTGATAATAGTAGCCCACGAGAATCCCAAGATGTTACCTCATGCTTTGGTTTCTCTATGCTCGGCTTTTTTTTTTTTTTTTTTTTAACTTTCAGTGGCAGATTTAACAGAAGGTTCTATGCACAAATCGCAGTTTGTTCTGAGTTGGCTGCCAGAATGTGAAGCTGAACTAAATGTCCACATTTCTCCCCAGTACCACCACTCTCTCTACCCACTTTGTAGAGTCAAGTAACAGACTGTATTCAATTATCAGTGATGGTTTATTAACTGATAATAACCATATGTTCCAGAATCACTTCAAAAATTATTTAATCTAAGCTACTTCTTTTAGCTAAGGCTTTTCTTTAAGAAAGTGCCGTAAATAGAGTGATAAAGTATTTCAGAAAGTTCTAACTTTGGATATTCATAACAGCTCATTAATAACCAAGTTTTTCTCATGTAAAGATGCTTTATCTTTGAGGAAGCTTGGCTGATGTTTTCTTAAGAGTTGGGATATATGTTTTACACAGTTTCATGAAAGAGTAATAACCCATCTTGTCCAAAGATTTGGAGGTCTTTCCTTCTACGGGCTGCCGTGTCCAAATTATTTTTCTCTCTTTGGTTTCCAGCTAAAATCAGATACAGTAAGGAAACATGAAGATAGTCCATTTGAATTAATTCTGTGTGAAATCCTAGCTTGCAAAGCTCACATTAATAATCATTTTTCTTTAGTCTTAAAATGAAATTTCCTGATACTCAAAGATATTTAGAATGTTAAAAGACAAAACAGAACTTTAGAGATCATGACTCAACTACTTAAGATTATAGATTGAGAAATCGAAGCCAAGTGGAAGGTCTAAATTTCTCCAGATTGCATATTAGTTTGGCAATAGAATCAGGACTAGATTCCAGGTTTTCTGATTCCTAGACCACAAACCAGACTGCAACTTAAACGGACACGTTTTAAATTTTTAATCCTTTTTTTTTTTTGGTATGATGTTCTTTGTCCTTCCCTTAAAATTATATCAAAGAGAGCTCATTACATATTTAATGAGCATTATCTTTATTTTAATATATATAGTAATAATTGACTAGTATTTATTTTTTCTCCTCTATCAATAAACCAGTGCCTCTAACTATTTTTTGTAGGATAAGAACTATTTCTTACTTGTCTGAAATCTTGAAAGAAATTTAGCAATTGACAAAGAAGTGAGAGAAGAGGAAAGAAACCATTTTGAGCGGGAAGAAAGACCACCTAACTATACTTTCCTTTTAGCTCTAGAGAGTTGCAGATCGTGGCAACTCTCCCAGCAGGCAAATCCCTGTGAGCCTCCAAAAGATCATGCAGTGGCTATGCCATTGAATATACTAGCCACTTTTCTTTTCTGAAAGAGGAACTTTTATGTTCTAAAAACATTAAAATGTCTCAAAATTTACAACCCTAAATTACTTCAGCAATATTATATACCTTATATGTGTGTTGTGAGTCAGCTTTTGGATCCAAATCCAATTGTATAACAATAAGATATATCAAATCAGATTCAATTTGGAAACCAAAAATTTAAACTTTGCAACAATTTTTAGTTATGGTAAACTCCTTATAATCTAGAGAGTACATCAGATGCTTTCACGTTTTCTTTCTCTTTGTCTTTATGTATATAGACTTCTAGAGTATACTCCTCTCTCTTCCATTCACAATTTTATTGCTTATTTTATCCTTCAAGACTGTTTAAGCATTACTACCCCTGCAAAACCTTTTCCTGGATACCTCCTTAACTTCATTCAAGGCTCTGTGCATCTTCTAAGGAATCCCACAACACTATCTTTCCACCTTTATCATAACACTTACCTTGTGCTGCCTGTCTTTCACATTAGTTTCCAAGATTTTTAAAAGCTGTTTAAGTAATAAGACATTAGCATTGACCATTCATTGGTCCTATAATTAGCAATGACCCACTTTGAACCTACAGTGTTCAACATTCCCAGAACATGTTAGGCATCTAAGATATATATGAATGAAAGAATGAATGAATGAGTGAATTTTATTGTGTAATGGGCTTCCCTGTACACTTTCCTATTTCCTGGTTCAACTTTGAACCTAATGAAATAGATAATTTATTGATACTTCAAAAATCTTTCAAGAAGGGCACTATAGATGATTATTGCAGGCATTTTCAAGACTTTGTTACGGACCGCTCTTTTTTTTTTTTTTTTTTTTTTTTTTTTTTTTTTCTTTATTATTCCTTGTTTTTTGGTTTCTTGGGTTGTTCTTTTAGGGGCTTTTTTTGGCAAAAAAAAAAAAAAAAGAAAAAATTAAGCAACTCTTTGCCAACACTTTCCTTCTGAAGAAGTAGGAGGAGCAGAAGTGTATTTAGGGAGAGTTGTGGCTTTAGGGTTGCAATTTTGAAGCCAGTTTTCATAAGAAATGAGTCTCATTTTAAGTTTTTACTCTAATATTAACTCAAATGGAAAACCTTTTCTTGCAAAGCTTATGAAAATTAGTTGAAGTTCTCAAATTTTCAAGAGGAGTTTTGAATTAGGGGTCAAAAAATATGAATATTCACCTTGACTCCATAACTTGTTCACTAAATTTGGTCAGGGTACTTAACCTATTAAGCCTGTTTCTTAAGATTTAAAATGGGGATCAAACTATTGCTCGTGTCATAGTAAATAATGTATATGAGAACACCTAGAGATACTATTATGAAGCAGCGATTTACTACTTAAAAATGTATCTGTAATTAAGCGGTTGAAATTAAATTCTAAATTGTTAGGTTTCCAAAATTTAGATTTTAGATGGACAAAAATATTGATTATTCAAATGTTTTCCCAGGTATATACCCCCATATAAATGTATACACATAAAGCATATAACTGCTTTATTTTTAAGTATAAGTTGCTCTTCCAAGAACCCTAAAGCCTTTTCCTGCTCTAATAACTGAATCCTTGATCATAAAGATTGTTCTCACAAGACCACTTATATATTTGGATACTGGGAAGTTTATAAAAATCTGCATTTAAAATGAATTTGAATGTTGACTGGAAACTGGCAACAGTAATTGTATCCTATTTGATGTTGGAAAAGCTGAAAGCTGTGGGCATTCTACAAAGATTTTAGGCAGTAGTGGTTACATTTTAGAATCTTTCTAAAGACCTCTTTGAGAGAATATATGCCACATTGCCAAAGCAGTTGCCTTATGTTAAATACTTTCTGTTTTTTCTTCCTGTGTTTAAAGCAATCATATATATTACAAAGGAACATTCCTGTTCTGTAAATTAATAGTTTTAAGCAGTCCATAGGCCTTTTCCATGAACCCTCCATAAAGATACCCTTCATTGCCTCTAGCAGTCAAGAGATGTAAAACAGTCACTTTTTTTTTTTTTAACTTAAATAATGCTCTTATGGGTGCATTCTGTAAATGACAATATAAGAAATACTCACCAATAAGGGAACAGTTCCCTTAAAGCTTTACATTCCCTTTTCTAGATGTAGGAAAAAAGGGCTCTCGTTAATTTAAAATACATTTCCTCTTTTGGTGTTAAGATATCCAAATCTCACAACAGCAATTGGATGAAATATTTCTTGGTCATGTTTGATTCATAGATCAAACAAGAGGGAGGCTTTTTTCATTCCCTGTGATGATAAGGAATAAAATCTATATAAGTACATTGCATTTGAATTTTTATAATCCCTTTAATTTCAAAGAAAATTGAAAAACCACCCTCAAGAGGCTTTTAAACCCAATGCATGCTATGAAAATAGGACCTGCTATTTATCTGACTTTTTTTTGTAAGCCTAGATATCTGGAAAAGTGTTATAAAGATAATGAATATAATAAGAATACACCAGCTCTGTTCTTAAGAAAGAATGCTATTATTTTATCATTTTATTTCATTGGAAACATACATTTTAAAATTTATTTATATATACATAGCATATGTGAAAAATAATTTATATATGTGTATGTAATATATGTATATATTATATAAACACATATCCACACAAACACACAGACATCCCAAGGTTATCTTTTGTAAAATCTTTAAATGTCAGTGCCAAGTGAAGTTAATGAATGCCATGGCATTCTTCGTACCTCTTTCTAGTTACAAGGATAAAAACAAGTTGGAATGAACAACTAAATACTACTTAAATTTTTCCAGAAAGTTATCTCTCC
>NW_011888865.1:301822-304219 GCF_000151845.1 Pteropus vampyrus | reverse complement strand
GTTTCCAAAATTTAGATTTTAGATGGACAAAAATATTGATTATTCAAATGTTTTCCCAGGTATATACCCCCATATAAATGTATACACATAAAGCATATAACTGCTTTATTTTTAAGTATAAGTTGCTCTTCCAAGAACCCTAAAGCCTTTTCCTGCTCTAATAACTGAATCCTTGATCATAAAGATTGTTCTCACAAGACCACTTATATATTTGGATACTGGGAAGTTTATAAAAATCTGCATTTAAAATGAATTTGAATGTTGACTGGAAACTGGCAACAGTAATTGTATCCTATTTGATGTTGGAAAAGCTGAAAGCTGTGGGCATTCTACAAAGATTTTAGGCAGTAGTGGTTACATTTTAGAATCTTTCTAAAGACCTCTTTGAGAGAATATATGCCACATTGCCAAAGCAGTTGCCTTATGTTAAATACTTTCTGTTTTTTCTTCCTGTGTTTAAAGCAATCATATATATTACAAAGGAACATTCCTGTTCTGTAAATTAATAGTTTTAAGCAGTCCATAGGCCTTTTCCATGAACCCTCCATAAAGATACCCTTCATTGCCTCTAGCAGTCAAGAGATGTAAAACAGTCACTTTTTTTTTTTTTAACTTAAATAATGCTCTTATGGGTGCATTCTGTAAATGACAATATAAGAAATACTCACCAATAAGGGAACAGTTCCCTTAAAGCTTTACATTCCCTTTTCTAGATGTAGGAAAAAAGGGCTCTCGTTAATTTAAAATACATTTCCTCTTTTGGTGTTAAGATATCCAAATCTCACAACAGCAATTGGATGAAATATTTCTTGGTCATGTTTGATTCATAGATCAAACAAGAGGGAGGCTTTTTTCATTCCCTGTGATGATAAGGAATAAAATCTATATAAGTACATTGCATTTGAATTTTTATAATCCCTTTAATTTCAAAGAAAATTGAAAAACCACCCTCAAGAGGCTTTTAAACCCAATGCATGCTATGAAAATAGGACCTGCTATTTATCTGACTTTTTTTTGTAAGCCTAGATATCTGGAAAAGTGTTATAAAGATAATGAATATAATAAGAATACACCAGCTCTGTTCTTAAGAAAGAATGCTATTATTTTATCATTTTATTTCATTGGAAACATACATTTTAAAATTTATTTATATATACATAGCATATGTGAAAAATAATTTATATATGTGTATGTAATATATGTATATATTATATAAACACATATCCACACAAACACACAGACATCCCAAGGTTATCTTTTGTAAAATCTTTAAATGTCAGTGCCAAGTGAAGTTAATGAATGCCATGGCATTCTTCGTACCTCTTTCTAGTTACAAGGATAAAAACAAGTTGGAATGAACAACTAAATACTACTTAAATTTTTCCAGAAAGTTATCTCTCCGTAATTACTATTTATACATACACCTGTGCTACTAGCAGATAATTTTAGCTATCATTCATTTACTTAAGCTTATTTATCTCTGCTTCAAAAATAATTTTCAGAATTAATAAAATGCTCAGCGTAACACTGCTACTTTAATGAAGGTGATGGGGTTGGCAAATGGATTATATAAATATATAAAACTGTTTAAATATCCATTCTCTACCATTTTTTTAAATTTTTCAATTACAGTTGACATATAATATTATATTAGTTTCAGGTGTACAACGTAGTGATTAGACATTTATGTAATTTACAAAGTGATCCCCCCATTTAGTACCCACCTGACATCGTACATAGTTATTACAGTATTACTGACTATATACCCTATGCTGTACTTTACATCCATGTGACTATTTTATGACTATTTGTATTCCTTAATCCCTTCACCCTTTTTTACCCTGCCTCTCAACTCTCCTCCCATCTGGCAACTATCAACTTGTTCCATGTATCTATGAATTTGTTTCTGTTTTGTTTGTTTGTTTATTTTGTCTTTTAGATTCCACATTTAAGTGAAATCATACAGCATTTTTCTTTCTCTGACTTATTTCACTTAGCACAATAGCCTCTAGGTCCATCCATGTTGTTGCAAATGGCAGGATACCATTCTTTTTATAACAGAGTGATATCTCATTGTATATATGTACCACATCTTCTTTATTCATCTTTGATTGTTTCCATATCTTGGCTATTGTAAATAATACTGCATTGAACATAGGGAAACATATTTCTTTTTGAATTAGTGTTTTGGATTTTTTTTTTGGATAAAATACCCAGAACTGGGATTTCCGGCTCATATGGTAGTTCTCTTTTTAAATTTTGAAGAACCTCCATACTGTTTTCCACAGTAGCTGCACCAATTTGCAATCCCACCAACAGTGTATGAGTGTTCCCTTTTCTCCACATCCTCACCAGTACTTGCTGTCTGTGATTTATTGATGATAGCCATTCTGACAG
>NW_011888865.1:301326-301772 GCF_000151845.1 Pteropus vampyrus | reverse complement strand
GAACCTCCATACTGTTTTCCACAGTAGCTGCACCAATTTGCAATCCCACCAACAGTGTATGAGTGTTCCCTTTTCTCCACATCCTCACCAGTACTTGCTGTCTGTGATTTATTGATGATAGCCATTCTGACAGCTGTGAAGTGACATCTCATTGTGGTTTAAATTTGCATTTCTCTGATGATTAGTGATGTTGAGCATCTTTTCAAATATGACTATTGGCCATCTATATGTCTTCTTTGGAGAAATGTTTATTCAAATCCTCTGTACATTTGTTATCAGATCTTTTGAATTTTTTAGTGTTAAGTGGCATGAGTTCCTTATATATTTTGGATATCAACCCCTTGTCCAATATATATGAACTATCATAAAAAGAAATTAAGAAAAAAATCTCATATACAACTGCATCAAAAAAATAAAATACCTGGGAATGAGTATTTTTAAAAAAA
>NW_011888865.1:286074-301276 GCF_000151845.1 Pteropus vampyrus | reverse complement strand
TTGAATTTTTTAGTGTTAAGTGGCATGAGTTCCTTATATATTTTGGATATCAACCCCTTGTCCAATATATATGAACTATCATAAAAAGAAATTAAGAAAAAAATCTCATATACAACTGCATCAAAAAAATAAAATACCTGGGAATGAGTATTTTTAAAAAAAAGGTAAATGACCTGCAGTAAAAATTATAAGACATTGAAGAAAGAAATTAAAGAAAATACAAATAAATCGAAGCATTTATTTGTACCATATACCATGCTCATGGGTAGGAAGAATTAACATCTTTAAATTATCCATACTATCTAAAGCAATCTGTAGATTTAGTGCAATCCCTATCAAAATACCAACGGCATTTTCTACAGAACTAGAATAAACAATTCTAAAATTTAGCTAGCACTACCAAAACAAAACAAAAAACCCAAATAGCCAAAGCAATTTTGAGAAAGTTGGAGGTAGCATGCTACCTGATATCAAGCTATACTACAAGGCTATAGTAATCAAAACAGCATAGTACTGGCACAAAAATAGACACATAATTCAATGGAACAGAATAGAGAGCTTAGAAATAACCCCACGGCTATATGGTCAATTAATCTATGACAAAGGAGAGAAGAATATGCAATGGGATAAAGACAGTCTCTTCAATAATTGGTGTTGGAAAAACTGTACAGATACATGCAAAATAAATGGAACTAGATCACTATCTTATATTATAGACAAGAATGAACTAAAAATGGATTAAGGACTTAAATTATAAGACCTGAAAGCATAAAACTCCTAGAAGAAAACTGAGTTAGTAAACTCTGACATCGCTCTTAGCAACAATTTTTTTTGGGGGGCGGGGTGGGAGTATGTCTCCTTGAGCAAGGGAAACAGAAAAATTTTAAAATGGGTGTACATCAAATCAATTTTTTTTTTTTTAACACAGAGAAACCATCAACAAAACAAAAGAGCCTACTGAAATGGTTCATTTCATCTAGGTTATCAAATGTGGGGTCATAGAATTGTTTATAATAATCCTTTATTATCTCTTTAATGCCCATGGGTTCTGTAATAAAATTTCCTCTTTCTTTTATATTAGTAATTGTGTCACCTCTTTTTTTTTTTATTTAGTCTGGCTAAAGGTTTATTGATTTTATTGATCTTTTTAAAATTTACTTTTTTTCTCTATTGATTTCTTTTTTTCTTAGTTTCATCAATCTCTGCCCTATTTTTTTCTTATTTCTTTTCTTCTGCTTACCTTGGATTTAATTTGCTTTTTGTTTTCTAGTTCCCTAAGATGGATATTTAGATTATTGATTTTAGTTATTTTTTTTCTTTTCTTATATATACATTCAGTGCTGTATAGATTTCTTTCTTAGTACTACTTTCACTGCATCCCACAAATTTTAAGTTGTATTTTTATTTTTATTTAGTTTACAATATTTTAAACATTTTTTGAGAATTATCCTTTGTCCCATGTGTTATTTAGAAATATGCTGTTTAATGTCCAAGTATTTGGGAATTTTTCCAACTACATTTCTGTTATTGATTTCTAGCTTAATTACATTGTGATCTGAGGGCAGACATTATATGGTTTCAATTTTTTTAACTTGTTAAAGTGTGCTTTATGGCCCATAATGTGGTCTATTTTGGTAAATTTTCCATGTGAGCTTGAGAAGAATGTGTAATCTGCAATTATTGGATGAACTAGTCTATACATGTTAATTGTATCCAGTTGATTAATGGTGCTGTTGAGTTCAACCATTTTCTTATTGATTTTCTACCTGCTGTATATTTCCATTTCTCGTAGAGGGGTGTCAAAATCTCCAACTACACTAGTGGGTACATTGATTTCTCCTTGTGTTGTTATTTTTTGCCTCCTGTATTTTAACACTCTGTTGCTAGGCACATACACACTAAGGATTGTTATATCTTCTTGGTATACTGACCTCTTTATCATTATGTAATGTAGTCTTTATCAATAATAATTATCATTGTTCCAAAGTCTGCTTTGTCTGAAATTAATATAGCCACTCTCACTTTCTTTTGATTAGTATTAGCATAGTCTGTCTTTATCCATCCCTTAACTTTTAATCAATATAAGTCTTTATATTTAAAGTGGATTTCCTATAGACAATATATAGGAATATATAGTTCTTGCTTTTTGATTCATTCTGACAATCTCTGTTTTTTAATTGGTGTATTTAGACCATTGACATTTAAAATGATTATTTATATAGTTAGATTAATATATAACATATTTCACCCTGGTATCTATTTGTTGCTCTTATTGTTTGTTTCTATATTTTGTTTTCTAAACATTTTATGCCTTTTGGGGGGATGGGAGGTTAATGGAGTTTGTACATAATTCCATTTTTTTCATTTCTTAGCATATCAATTATATTCATTCTTTTACTTTTCTTTTAATGTGGCCCTAGAGTTTGCACTTTACACTTACTAATTTAATTCACTTTCAAATAACACTATAGTGCTTCATGGATAATACAAGTACCTAATAATAACAAAATATTTCTAATTTCTCCCTTCATTTCCTTGTATCATTTATATTCATTCTACTTATACATAAGTATACATAAGCATGTATACATAAAAATATATACACATAAAATACATAATTAAATATATTGTAGATATTACTATTTTCAACAAACTTATCTGTTATATCGATTAAAAATAAGAAAAATAAAAGTTTTTTTTATTTTACTTGTTTATTCTCTGATGTTCTTCCATTTCTGTGTAGCTCAATATTTCTGACTGATATTATTTTCCTTTTCTCTGAAGAACCTCTTTCACCATTTTTAGCAAATCGAGTTGACTGGCAACACATTTTCTCAATTTTTCTTCTTTGTCTGAGGAAATCTAGTTCTCCTTCACTTTTGAAGGATAATTCCACAAAGTACAGAATTCTAGGTTTGTGGGGTTTTTTTTCTTTCAACATTGAAAATATTTCACTTTGCTCTCTTCTTGTTTGCGTTGTTTCTAAAGAGAAGTCAAATGTAATTCTTATATTTGCTCTTTGATGGC
Source organism: Pteropus vampyrus (assembly GCF_000151845.1). Lineage (NCBI taxonomy): Eukaryota > Metazoa > Chordata > Mammalia > Chiroptera > Pteropodidae > Pteropus > Pteropus vampyrus. The sequence continues at coordinate 298,249 of NW_011888865.1, read as the reverse complement.
TAAGGTGCTTTTTTTTTCTGACTTTTTTCAAAAATGTTTCTATCTTTGATTTTCTGAAGTTTGTTTATGATATGCCTAGGTGTAGGGTTTGTTTGCTTGTTTGTTTGTTTAATTAATCTTCTTGGTATTCTCAGAGCTTCCTGGATCAGTGGTCTAATGTATGAGATTAAATTGAGAAAATTCTCAGTCATTATTAATTTAAATATTGCTTCTGTTCCTTTCACTGTTTCTTCTCCTTCTGATATTCCCATTACATGTTTGTTGTATCTTTTGTTCCATCTTACATATTTTTTCAGTTTTCTTTTTCTTTGCTTTTCAGTTTGCATTATATCATCAACCTCACATTCTTTCCTCAGCCATACCGTTTCTAATGAGTTCACCAAAGATATTCTTCATTTCTGTTACAATGGTTTTTTTTAATTTAATCTCTAGCATTTCTTTTTGTGTCTTTCCTAAAAATTTCATCTCTTTACTTAGATTATCCATCTGTTCTTGCATGTTATCTACTTTTTCCATTAAACCTCTGTCGACAAGAAACATTCAAAGCTGTAGAGAATTTTTATAAGTTTATTTGAGCTAAAGTGACAACATATGCCAAGGAGCAAAGTCTCAAATGCTCTAGTGAATAAGAGTTTGCAGTTTACTTTATGCATTTGAAATAAGAGGAGGGAATGTAAAGAAGATTACATGAAGGTGGGAGAAATCAAGGCAGGGATTGATTACAGGATAGCTAAGATTGTGTGCTCTCTAGAGGTGTTCACATATTAGAAGGAAAGTTCTGAAAAGAGGCATATCAAGGGTATGTTAACCTAGATGCACAGAAACAATGGGCAGGTCTTGCTTAAGACAAAGATAAGCCTTTTACTAAAGAAGTTATGCTTGGGGGCATGACTACCCACCATGACCTGCCTAGTTAGGAATTTATGATCAGATCACCCTGTGTGGTAATTTTCCATAGAACTCTCTTTTTTGTCTCAGGATATTAATTATTATTTTTTAAACTCCTAGCCTGATAACTCCAACATTCCTACCATATCTGACTTGTTGTGATACCTACTCGGTCTCTACAGACTTTGTGCTTTGTGATTTTTATTGTGCTTTGTAATTTTTTGTTGAAAGGAGGACCTGATATTTTCGGGGAAAAAAAAACAAAAACAGTAAATAGGCTTTCTGTAATATAGTGGTATGTTATCAGAGGAAAGGTAGAGAGCTCTATATTCCTATGATTTGGTTTTAATCTTTGGTGAACTTGTGCTTCTGGATTGTGATTGTCACCAGCGTTTCTCAGTTTTCTCCCCCCTTAGACAATACAGATGGCCAGAGGGTGCTAGAGTTGATATTTTCTTTCCACAGGTAAGTTGGGCTCTGACAAAACCAGAGCAGGGTAGGCTCTGATAAAATAGTTTTGCCTGAGGGCAGGCCTATTAAGAACACAATGCTTTGGGATGTTTCAAAATAGTTTATTTACCTCTCCCCATGCTGGAAGCATGAGGGATTTTTCTCCATCTTCACTGTGAGAACTTGGTAGATTTATTGGAGGTAAAACTCACAAAAGATGGGTATGACCTCCAAAGACTAAGCTCTCTAGGGTTTTTAACTCTCGGGCTTGCCCTCATTGAGTCTCCACAATTCATCAATTACAGTGTAGGTTTTCCTCTGCAACTTTGGAGACAGCTGTTCTGTGACCTCACTTCTCTGACACGTCAAAGAATAATTGATTTTTTAGTTTGTTTAGCTTTTTACTTGTTAGGACAGAATGGTGACTTCTATATTCCTTACATGATAGAACAGAAATCAAAACTGCTAGTGAATTTTTTTATTTCAGTTATTATAATTTTCAACTCTGGAATTTCCATGTGACTTTATGTTATAATTTTTACTTTTTTATTAAGGTCTCTATTTAATGAGTCATTGTTGTCATACTTTATTTTTTAAAGCATGGTTCCTTTAGTTCTTAACTCATATTTGTAGCTGCTTTGAAGTTTTTGTCTGCTAATTCAAACTTCTGAGATGCCTGAAAAACAGCTTCTGTTTATTGCTGATGTTCTTATCTATGGGTCATACTTTTCTCTTTGCATGTCTCATACTTTCTTTTTTGAAAACAGGCCATATGAGATAATGTGTTATAGCAACTATTGATTCTGATTTTGCTCCCTTCTCCCCTCACCCCCAGATTATTGTTTCTTTTGTTTGTTTGTGTGTTTAGTCATGTATATGAGATAGATCTATATTCTGTAGTCTGTATTCTCTGCAGTTGTAGTTTCTTTAGTTGTCTTTCTTTTTGAATCCTGGCTTACTAAGGTTGCGTCTAGATCAGCATAGCTTATTGGTGAGCTGATAATTGGTCAGAAAGTATATTTAAACACCTTGAGTTAGTAAGACTTCTATCCTTTGCCAACAGATTTGTATAAGAGTTGGGAAATGTGTTCAAATACAAGCAGTTTTCAAATATAACTGAGATTTTATTTTCTAGTAGGCCTGATTATTGGCTCCTTTGCATATATGCAAACCTTCACATTCAACCTGAGATGTGTAGATGGCTAAAGCCTTCTCCAGTCCCTACTGAGTATATGAATGACTTTGAAAATGCACTCAGTCTTCCAGTCTGGCAGGAATAAGTTAGAGCTATCAAGGCCTGCCATGACTCATTCTATATATTTCCCTGTTAAATCTGTAGCTAGTCTAGAGAATTTGTAGCTTTCATCAACCATTATTGCTACCTTCAGCTAATGCAGTTTATTTTCCATGATAATTGACCCTGAAATAACTATTGTTTTCAAAAACATTCCCAAACATGAGTTCTTCTCACATGCTGCTCCAAATAAAGTTGGCCCCTATGGCAGCAAAACTGCTGGTTTTCATAGCTTTTTCTGTCCTGGTAGAACCATTACACCCACAGAATTTTGGAAAGGGGATGTGTAAGAGCAGCCTCAGGCTAAAATACCACAGATCCCCACTGTTGGCAACTGACATTCTTGAATCAACATTTTTCAACTTGCTATATGCCTTTAGTCAATTTCTAAAGTTCAGAAAAGGTTATTTTTGGCAATTGTGCCCAGTTTTAAAGTTGTTCTGTGGAGAGAGGATTTACTGAGCTCCTTATTCTACCATTCTGTAATAATAATGAATAGACTAATAATAACAACAACAACCCTTACCACATGCCAGGCTACTGTTCCAAGTATTTTATTGATTATTTTCATTTATACTAATTCACTAATTCATTTATTTGTCACAACCCTATGAGATTTGAACCCTATTTTACAGATGAGGAAACTGAGGTAGATATCTCACAGCTAGTAACTGGCAAAATAAAAAACTCAAGACAATCTGGCTCTATAGTATGTATTCTTGAGCACTGTGTATACTTCTCACTTAATTTAAAACTTAACAACCTATTGAACTAAGTATAAATAGTATCTTATTTTACTGAGGAGGAACTGAGGCTATTATATGTCTTCTCTAAAGTCACAAAACTAATAGGTGAACAATTTAAGGCTGGCATCGATGTACTATTAAATCTAAAGCCTGAAGCTGGTAGCTAATACATTATAGAATCAGGGCAAATATCCACATAAGTACTCTGTAAGTACAGAGAAACAGCATTAGCACAATTTGGCCTGTGTCCATGTGTGTGCATGCACAAGCGTATGTGTGTATGAGTCTGTGTAGGAGGCCTAGGGAAAGAAAGGCAGGATTTATAGTGGCATTAGACAAACTAAAAGAGAGGAAAATTATTTTTTTGAAAGATAAATAGGAATTACACAGGAAAAACATCCTAGGCAGGGTCATTGGGAAAAGTGATAATATATGGTAAAGGTATGATTTTAATTTCTTTCCATATTTTCTCCCAGCCCTACCAACTGCCTTTGATCCTTAGTGTTTTCCACCCAAGATTTTTTGTCTGAGTAATTAATATTTGTTTACTATGCTTAAAATGTTCATGGAATTTATTTAATTTAATGTAATTGAGGATTTATGCTGTTACTCTTTGAGTCTTCTTGTTCCAAGAGGATATTTAAAACAAAAACAATAAAAACCAGCAGTAACAATGATCTTTGGATAGCCATGCACTGTTTGGAGCTCATACTGTCAACTTCCTAGTTGGCACTGTGGCAGAACACTTAAAAGCCCTCAGGGCTGGCAGACAATTGTCCAGAGATAGAGAGATCTGGTGTATTCAATTTGTATCCCAGAGCTCACTGCGGTGACTAGCGGTCGTCATGGCCACAACTTCAGTATGTGTAACTCCTTCTAAACTCCAGGATGCAGTCTGAAAAGCACTAATATAGATGTGGAAATTTGAGCTTTTAAATTTTTCTTCGAAAAAGGTATTGTTTGTATTTTTTGTCACTATAGACTTTTCTTTAATCTAAGTTTATTGACTCCAATTCCTCTATAGGAATATTGAGCACAACTTAACATGTATATAAACTGATTTTTATAAAGTTTTCTGCAAACAATAGCCATTAATCTCCCTCACTTTTCACCCCCTACCTCATTCACACACACACACACACGCACACACACACACACACACACAGAGGCTTTTCTTTAGAAAGTTAAGTAGGCAAAATTTAAATATGTCAATAGCAGACCTAGTAAAAACTTTAAAGTAGCTGTAGTTAATATTTTTGAGGGTTTGCTAGGTGCTAAACATAATCTTTACAAAATTATATCATTCAATCTTTATACAACCCAATGAATTAAATATAATCACTATCCATTTTGTAAATATGGACACCAAGTCTCAGAGAAGTTAAGTAACTCATCCAAAATTCTATAACTAGAGAATGGAAAATCATGTGAACCCTGACAATATGATTCTACAATCACAACTCCTAACCACTATACTAAATTGTTTTATATTATCAGGTAGAACCATGTGGAATTGCCATTTTGTAAGTCAAAAGCAGTTAAAAATCAGCAATTTAATATGATTCAATCAGATTATCAATCACTTCTAGAGGATAACCTACATGTGCAGCAAAACCTATTTGAAACAGCTCTAAATTCAGAGTCTAAGAGATATAGATTCACATCAAAACACCTATATTTACAAGCTGAGCAACTTTGAGCAAATCATTTATCATCTTTGAGCTGTTTATTCATCTATAAAATTGCGATAATAATAATATCTACCTACACAAGATGGTTATGAGGAGAAAATATAACGCATGTGGAAATAGTACGTGAATTATTAGTACTGTTGTTAGCACAATCTGAAAAAGTTACATGTAAACCATCTGAATCCTAACAGTCTCAAGATTGTATCAACTGGCGAGGCAAGGGTCTGGGGGCATAATAGAAACAGCACTAACATTCAGCTTACTGTCATGGTCCTGTAGGGTACTTCAAGAAAGGTGGAATAAAATAAAGCAGCAGAATATCTTTTCTTAGCATCTGATCCAGAAAGATTGATCTGACCTTTTGTGTAACAAGCAGCCCGAAGCATTTTTCTGGAATCACAGAACTTAAAAAAACTTCTTCATGTGATTTTGATGAAAGAGCAGATGAATTAGCAGGGTGATGGGGCTCCATAACTCTTTTCCAAGGTTGTCAAGATAGTGACATATTTTTAAAATTTGGTATAAAGAGATCATAGGAGTTAGCAAAAAAGGTGGGGGTAATCACTCAATAAATATTTGTTGATTGATGGATTGATCTTGAAGGCTGCTGAAACGGTGACCTACATTCAGATGAAAAGGGAGATGGCTTATTGTTAGCAAAGTTAGAAATAAAATGATCAGAGATAAATTAAGGCAGTTCACTCCTTTGGAAACTGACAATGGCAAGTAGGACTTTTATACAAAGGAATTTTTAAAGACTTATAGAAAATAAGAATGCTTTAACACAGGTTCTAGTGATTTATTTCTTCAATAACTATTTTTGAAATTGCTACTAAGGGAAAGTCATTATTAGAGGTGCCACAAGAGAAAAAAATTAAAGATACGGTCTTGTATGAGCAGAAGGATAGTATATCAGGAAGGATAAAGTGCAATATAAGGAGCTGAACCATGAGAAAGACCCCTGTATAGTAAGAGACTGACTGTGCCGTGTAAGGTTGGGAAGAAAGATTAGCTTTTTAACATTGGAAGTCGCTTGATTAAAACACTAGATACTTCCATTCCTTCTTCCTGCCTTACAGGCACTTATTCTTTAATTTCATTAAACAAATTTGTATTGAGAACATACTTTCCATCAATAAGTGGTGAGAAGGATGAACAAGATAGTCCTACTTCCATGTTTCTTATGGCTGTGTAATTTTGGAAAACTTGTTTAAGTTAAAAACTTGGCTTCTAAATAGTAAAATTAACATTAAAATATCTAGCTCTTGGGATTATTGTAATATTAGATAATTTATGATAGTGCCTGGGATGTAGTAGATTCTTAACCCAAAAAAATAAATAAATAAGTAGCAATAATAGAATAATCACTGTTATTAACATTTGGGAAAGGACTATAGAGAATAAAGTGATGATCTTGAAGGGATTGGCAAAAAAAGATTTTTTGACTTTATGGAAGAGACAGCCTTGAGCTAACAAAAATGGAAACTCTCCATGTCCGCAAAAGAAATCTAGCTCCATGAGGGCAGGGGCTTTGTTTTGTCCACTCTTGCATCTCCAGGAGACATAGTATTTGGGAAAATACTAGGCATTCCAAAATATTTTTTTCTAAATTAGCATTTTAATAAGCATAGATTAAATAAAAACATGGAGGGTAGAGTATATGACATTAATAAAGATACTAAAGAGGAGAGTTTATATGAGTTCAGCACAATTACTTGGCTAGAAAATGTTTAAGAAGATAAGAAATAGGGTCAATAGCTAGAAAGGTAGAATAAGGACAACTAATGGATGGTCTGGAATGTTCTTTAAAGATAAAGAAAAATTATTTAAAGCTACTTAGAAGCAAAATTTCATGATGAAAACATTATTTTTTAAGAAGATAAATCTCAAAAATACAAAAAATATTAATATTAAAAAATGATAGAGGCGGAAATATTTTTAAGAAATTGTCTCAATGATCTTAAGATAGTAATAAGGGCCTGAAATAGGATGTCGAGTCTTGCTAACAAATGTAAAAGTTGTAAATAAAAAATAGCATTCCCTTAACAGACAAAAAAAAGTAAACTGGAGGAAATGAGGGTTATAATTAGGCAAGATGATTAGTTGTTTCAGACTTACTAAGACAGTGGTGATATTAGGTCATTTACTTGGAAAATAAAAGTTGAATGAGATGAAAATACAGGCAAAGTTTGTGTAACGATAAGGGATAGACCTTGGTGAATACTCATATCTAGTAAGAGGGAAAAAAATGGACATAAGTGCAGTGGACTGAGCAGTAGAATAGGGAGTAGACCAGCAAAGATACCAACCATATGACAGAGGAAAGAGAAGTTTTAAGTGGTAGTCACTCCAGAGTATCAAATACTGCATGAAAGCCAGTGTGAATCAAGGAAAAAATGATTATATTGAAATGAGGTGCAAAGCAAGGGAGTAAAGCTGGGAAGAAGCATCCCATTTCTAAATCAGAGGCAAATCCAGTTTTAAACTTAAGTGACTATGTTTTTCCTTTATTACAGAAATCTTTAATCAGGATGACTTAGTATATATAAAATGACTTTCTTTTTATACATCTAAGAACTCTAAGCTATTTTCCTTGATTTCTCTTGACAGAAATACCAAAAAAAAAAAATTATCACAATTTTACAGGTAAACAGCTACCTAATTTAAAAAACAAAACAAAACTGTGGTTTCTAATTAAACCACATGTGTGTGAAAGAAACACATAGTAATTATTGTCTATGATCACTTTTCTTGACCCAAAGTTCTATGTGCTATAAAGTCTTAAGAAAGGCAGAGAAAATACCAAAACCAAAAGAAAACTGTTTAAGAATGGAAGAGATTATAGAATACTGATTATTTTTTTCTCTGTTTAGTGGAAGCTATGATTTAGCAGTTTCTGAGCTCGGAAGTTTGTTTAGTTAAGATTAGAAGTTATAATTTAAAATAGAGTTTACTTTATAAAACACATTAGTTGAATAAAAGGAATAGTGCTCTTTAAAAAAGTATGATCTTTACTGAGAATATCAATAATTATTTTATGGTTTGTGAGTGTTTATTAAGAATAAGAAATACTATAATTAGCTTCTTATAAAACTGCATATTTTAAACCAATCTCATTATAACTGAGTAGTATTTATCAAATAACCAGATGCCTGCCTTAGATAAAATCTGCTTTACAAAGTTTATACAGAAAATCTTTTGCTTACTACTAAATGTTTAAGTGAACAATATTGACACACAAATGTGTAAAATAGAAAACAAAAATGAGTTCTAATAGTTTGTATGTGACAGAACTGGAATTTAAATCTTTTGGATTCCAGAATCTAAGCTATTCATTTCTATGTGATAATTCCTCTTAATATGAAAAGAAGGCACAATTTTAGGCAGTGGAGATGGTCTAGGAGAAGGGGCATTAGTTAAAGAAACTGCTGTACAGCTTAGTTTTGTGCTACAAACTGCCAGACTTTGTCTGATGATATTCTTATCCTGATTAGAGCTGCCATGCTGGTAGGTTAACTTTAATTTTTTCAGTAATTGATTAGTTTTCATCCATTCAGCAGAGACATTTAAAACTAATGTGATTAAAAAAAAAAGATAGAGATAATGAACACCAGCCTTTTCCAGTGGTTCTTCATTTTGGATTATAGTAAAGCAAAACTCCCTTACCTTTTTTTTTTTTCTTTTTCAAAGAGAAGAAGTTATCTTTTATTTTCTCCAGAAGCCTTGAGATCTTTGAGGAGTAGAAATGAGAAAGTTTCTTCTGGTGATGTTCTTGAGTGGAGACAATAAGAGTGGGTGATACTGTCATTTAGTTTCCTCTCTGATGGGGAAAATTACAGACATGGCAGGGACATGGCAGGCATACATGGAGTTTAGAGAACTAGCAGCTGGTGGGCTTATAGGTTGTGGACTGAGATCTTGAAATAGAGATTAATAGAAAAATAAAATTGGGGCAGGTATTCCTTGTTAAAGTGACAGATTAAATATGATTTAAACAGTAGCTGGAGAGAAAAACCCTGATGCTAGAGAGTCAGAGTTGAGAAGAACCTCAGACATCATGTGTCTGCATAAGAAAATTGAAGCACCAGGCCATGCCCAAGGTTACCCAGCATGTTAAACCACAGAATCAAGACTTACTGTCAGGTCTTCTGACTGTAAGGCCAGTGGTCTCTTCAGGAGAGCACTCTGAAGTAGTTAATGCTGCTCCCTATGCCTTGATAAGCCTATCTCTTTTCTACCCATTCTTATGACTGTCTGCCCATAAACACATTCAATTCATGCCACTTCCTCTATGAAACCTTTTCTTACTCCGTCCAGGTACAATCACCTGTTCCATCCTCTGTGTTCTCTGCAGCTACTATAGTCTACAGGCATCTACTGCAGCATCCATGTCACTTTGTTGCACGTTTCCATTCACTTATCTCCCTCTACTAGACTGAGTCTTTGAGGGCAAGTGTCATATCTCATTTATCTTTATAGTTCCAGGGCTTATCCTTCCACCTAACACATGGTGGGTGCCCAATAAATGTTAGATCAATGTTTTAATTCATTCTTTAAATTATAAATTACTGATGCATGCATATAAAAATTTTCCTGAGATGGAGGGATTAATTCCAGCTATATTTTATAGGTAAAAAACAGTAGTTAAGGGCTGCCTATACTTACCTGAAGATGGAAAAGACTTTAAAGACAATTCAATTTTTGGAGTTCTCAGGTAACTTGGTTCTAAAGATTCTTCTCGAGACTTACAATGATAGGCATGGTGCCAGAAGCTACAGTGGTGCAAAAATGGATATGATACAATCTACGCCTTCATGAGATGGTGATGTAAGGAATGCAATGAGAAGTATTTGAGTTTAAAAAGGAATTTTAGTAGATTTTGTAGAAGAGAGCAAGTTTGTCTGCTTTTTAAATATTTTATATTATTGAGAAAAATAGCAAACATTTGATATTTAATCAGATAAATCTTGTAGCCCCTGCAGATTGGTAATCCAGAATTTATTAGAATTTCTCTCACCATTGAAGACCTCTTGTGTGCCGGGCAGTCGATATATGTAATCTCATTTATTCCTCCCAACAGTTTCCATGAAGAGAATTGTGTGGTATTATAGCTAAAATCTCTTTATCAATTAAGATGTGTGATAAGTGTTTCACATAAATTATTTGATTAAATCCTCACAATAACCATATGAGAGAAGTAGTTGTTGGTACCATCCTGCATTTGAGGCAGTTAAGGGTTTGAGAATTTAAGGAAATTGTCCTTATTCGCACATCTCATAAATATTGAAGCTAGAATTCAAATCATCTCTCTCTCTCTTTTTTTTTTATACTCCGAAACCCATGTTCAAGTGTAAGGAGCCTAAAACATCATAACACGTTTGTTGTAAAAGTTCTCACAATAGTAGAGAAGGAAAACATTGGCAAGATTCTAAGTAAGAGAAATGCATGTCTGTGTGTGTGTGTGTGTGTGTGTGTGTGTGTGTGTGTGTGTGTGTGTGTGTGTGTGTGTGTGTGTAGTTGCCAGGGCATTTGATGATAGTTGTGATTCCTCAGTAAGGGCTCCTGAGAAGAGCTGATCTCGATATCTAAGCTAGTATTTCCAAAAGGCCTAGGTCCTATAGAAAATGCATCCCCATTAGTAGACGTTCTTCTTTGGGAACATCAGGTTTTACTCATCCAACAAATCTATCTCATTTATTGATTCATTGATTTTTCTATTTCCTCTTTTATGTAGTCACTGTGCATCTGAGTGCTAGACAGATCTATGCTGCTGCCACAGATAAAGCAGAGTAACAAGGGGCCTGTCTTGCTCTGGGGGTGGCAGGAGGCCATGGAAACCAGATCCCCTTGTCTCCGCGAACATCACATTCTTCCCAAAGTCCAACAGCACCTTTATGATATACTAAAACCATAACATTCAGAATGTGTTCGGTATTTTCGCCATAAGCATCTTTGCCATAGATATCTTTGCTGCAGGCATTCGTGCCAAACATTTTGGCCTCATAACTAAATGACCATAAGGCAATTTTGCTGGGAAAAAAAAAAAAAGATAAAATCACAAGAAATAAAAAAGAAATTTAAAAGGACATAATGAAACATGAAAAAATGAATAACAATATTAAAGACTATTTAAAATATGTGTAGATTCATGGCAAAACTGCTCAAATAATGATTTTATTTTGTGGATTGTACCTAAGCACTTGTCCTATTCTGTGGGAAATGTGGGTTCAACTAAATCTGATCCTCAAAGAGGGCCCTCGACCTCTTTTTCTTTTCCTAAGGTAGTGTGTTTCAAAATAAGAAATCAACTCTTAGGACATCTGAAAGAAATGCTAACTATTTAAAGACTACCACCTCCATACCTACTCATCACTCTACAGACCATTGGAAGAGCTATCTAAGATTTATAAATAATATAAAAGTGGGAGTAGCTGTAAGAACTTCCTCAATGGAAAAATGAAACCAAACTGACAACTAGCTTAAGTACATTAAATATGCTGAACTTGGTTGATTAATTTTTCCGTGCAAAAATAACCAACCAAACAAACCTAAAGTGTCAACCAGTTATTTTAATTTTTTACAGCAAAATTGCCTTACAGCCAGTTAATTATGCCATGAAAATGTTTGCCACAAAGATATCTGTGGCAAAGATGCTACTGTGTAAGTACCTAGAACAGATTCAGATATAAATCATGTTTATAATATCATAATTATTTATAATAAAGGGCATAATTAGTATGTCATTTATCATATACTATATTATGAAGGAATCAAATTTATGTACAGTAAGTCCTCAAATAACGTTATTTTGTTCAACACTGATCCGTTGTAATGTTGATAACATGCCATAGGAACTGAGCTCTTGTTTATATCAGCCTATAGCAAAGTTGTTTTATTATACGTCATTTCATTTAATGTTGTAGAACTTATCAAAAACATTAAGTGAGGACCTACTATATATAGCAAATAGTAAACAGATCTGTATAGACCTTGCATGCAGTAACAGTGAGACTCTAGTCCACCTCTCTATTTTGCATATCGACTATCACACTTTTATGAGGCCTTAATACATTTGTATTTGGCACTTCTTTCAGGACTGTGTTTCT
>NW_011888865.1:277957-285033 GCF_000151845.1 Pteropus vampyrus | reverse complement strand
ATATACTATATTATGAAGGAATCAAATTTATGTAAAGTAGGTCCTCAAATAACGTTATTTTGTTCAACACTGATCCGTTGTAATGTTGATAACATGTCATAGGAACTGAGCTCTTGTTTATATCGGCCTATAGCAAAGTTGTTTTATTATACGTCATTTCATTTAATGTTGCAGAACTTATCAAAAACATTAAGTGAGGACCTACTATATATAGCAACTAGTAAACAGATCTGTATAGACCTTGCATGCAGTAACGGTGAGGCTCTAGTCCACCTCTCTATTTTGCATATCGACTATCACACTTTTATGAGGCCTTAATACATTTGTATTTGGCACTTCTTTCAGGACTGTGTTTCTTGAGAATAGGGATCATATCTCAAAATCTTTATTTTCCCAGTAGCTCAGTATTTTCACACCATATGGCACATCATGTGTGCTCGATAATTGTTCATTGGGCAAAATTGTGTATAGTCTTAAGCAGCTTTGATATTCCTTTTTCAGCACTTGTTATATGTGATATGGGGATGTACAAAAATTCATTCATCTCAAATTTTAATATGCTGTTAGCTTTAATAAAATTATGAATGTGACAAAGAACAAAAAAATTTAGAGAAATCATTACTTAAGATTCCAGTTAAAGAGCATTAAGACATGGACTAGTTCGCATGTGTTATTCATGAAAAACCTCATTTCAGGAGATAAAAATACATCTCAGAATCAAATTATATCATCATTTCGGCAGGTGGTTACTGTAGCCCTGAAGGAAAGAAATGAAATTAACTAAAGGCTGTCAGGGAAAAAAACATGTAAAGCATTCAGAGTTTATAAAATTAAAACTTTAAATACAAGTTTGAATCTGAGTTTTTCACTCTCTTGTCTTAACTTCCCCATGGTTCCAGGAAGGCTGCATGCCCGGAAAAGGACAGGACAATGTGTGGCATTAATTTAATTTTCTGGCCACCATAGAAACCTAACAGCTGTCTCCACAGAACCATTAGGTTCAGAAAAATTATGTATTTGAAGAAAAACACATTTTTCAAAACTGTGAACTTTCATCTGCTTTATTGACCTCTCATGTCTACAAAACTGCCAGTCGTCTCACTTTTCTAGTCATAAGGTGGAGAGGACACTGTTAAGTGATGGTCAGGGCCAGAGCTGGAATAACTGAAACCCTAATCTTGCAGCTGTTTCAGCCCCAAAATATCAAGAGCATTTAAACATGACTAGGGGGCTCAAATATCAGAGGAAATATCACTGGTCAAGAACAACAGAAATTTATATTTGTCTGAACTCTTTTTTTAGGAAGAGAGCTTTGTTAATTGAAAGACATATATTAATAAACTGATCGTGGTGGGGAGGGGGTTGCCGAGTAAGACCACAAAACAAGTTCAGACAATAAATTATCTGTAAAACACCCAGAAGATAATGGATGATGTTTGTTTTGTTTTGTTTTGCTGAGAATACACAAAATTATGGCTAGGAGAGAATTATTGTTCATACTGCTTGGCTCTTTACTAATTAATAAACAGCCCCTATTCTAAATAAATGTGGAAAAAATATTTAAAGAATATTATATTGGTGTACTCATTTGAAAAGTTGTTAAATTTTCATGAATGTCTTAAATGAAGGTATTCTTCTTTCTTTCTATCTTATCCTTTCTCCCAAGGTCTTTGCCAAGGAAGGCTGTAGGATTTCATTCCTTAGGGGTCCTTAGGCAGAACATAGATCATGCTCTCCTAGTGATGAGAAAATAGATACTAGGACCTCTTAAATGTTTTCTGAACTCCCACACTTGTTCTTGTGATGCTCAATTAAAAGGTTGAAATATTGTCTTACCAATGTTAAAATCCTTTCACTCCTTTACAATTTCACTAAATCCAGTTGTACTCATGGGATGTTTACTTTTAAAAGCAAGGTTACATCCAAACCCAGATGACAGTGTCCCTTCTTAACAAAGATTTACTGAATACTATCAAATTAGGCAAATGGCATTACTTTCTTGAGTTGAAAACTAAATACCCGTGAAGTAAATGTAGGCTTGCGATAGTTTATCTAGCTGACCAGGAAACTTTCAAATACTGATTAGAATATGTATATATAATATTCTAGGATCTGAAAGTCAGCATAGAAAAGCTAAGCAAAAGATTCTAGTAGTCTACTGCTATGCACTATATACCAGGAATATATTAAGCACCTCCTAACAGAATTTCTTTCATCTAATCCTTTAGATTTTATTATCAGAAGCTTGTTTTCTTCTCTTTGAAGTTTTTTTCTTTTTTCTTTCTTTTTTCTCTCCAGTTTACAGCTCTTTAATAACGTGAAGGGCTTCACTCTAGAGAAGCACTGAAGCAAAGAAACGCTTCCTGGAGCCATACTGAGAGAATTAAAACACATCGCATTAATTCAGGCTTCTCGTTCTTCCCTCCCTCTATCAACAAAAACAAGTTATAAACACAAACAAAAAGAATTAATGTGGTAACACACACATACGGAAAATTTTAGTTTTGTTTTATACTTTTTCACACGAAGAACAAAAGCATCCATAAAGCTGCTAAAGCTTTCCGACATCGCCAAGTCCTCTTCTATGAGCCATTAAGTCACTGAAGCCCAGAAAATCGATTTTGGTTTAGAGCTGTTTGATAATGTAGTAACACAGTAAAATGTGATTCACCAATTAGCTCATGTAATTAGAAAATCAAAAACATGCTCTAAGTGGCTGCTGGACACACATAAATAAAGTTTATTGTCATTCTTTGCATTTGCTGATTATAGTTATAATTAACACCTTTGGTTGATATAATGATGTGACTACATTCCAATTCCTTATAAAAAAGAATTCACAAATATCTGTGTTTATAAGTCAGATAAATAAAATACTTAGTTTAGCTAGTCATTCATTCATTCCTTTTTTCTTCATTAATTCTTTCTTCCCAGGCTCTGTGTCAGGCTATCTGATTCTTGCCTCCATGGAACTTTCAAAAACTGTTTAAATTTTTCTAAATGAAGGAAAGTCAACTGAAGTTAGAATTTTACAAAAATTATCATTTTGTATTTAAAAGTTAGTCTTTCTGGCTGATTCCTAAATGCTAATAATGTTGCCGAGACACATGTAAGAAAAAAGAAACAACCGATTTGAGAAACTTTTTGCTTAGAAGTTTTGCCTGGCCAAGAAGGATACTGTAATAGATAAGAATGGAAACTGAATATTTGTTGGATTATTTTAAAACAGCTCTTCATGTTCTGTATGCACATCTGTTGAAATCTAAGGCATAAGTTGTATGTTGCCTGGCTATATTTCAAATGTGTTCCTCTCTGTAAGTTCAAATCAATTCAAGGGCTGGTTGGATGGTTAAAAGTGTCTCACTAAGAACTTCAAACACATTCTACTTTACTCTTTTCTTATTTCCTCAGAAGTACATGGGCATGGTTACATGGTCCAGGGCTTCCTAATAAACATAACAAGAGGATAATAGAGATGAATGACCTGAGCTTGCGCCAATAACATAAAACCTTTCTTATAACGCATGGTCATTCTTAATGATACTTTACAGCAAAAAATGACATGTGGTTGTGCTGCCCTTACACTGATTTTTTACAGTCATATTTTAGTGTTCATTCATAGAAATTTTAACATATGTTAGGAAATTATTTCCATTGTAACTCTAACATTGTCTCTAGATGGTTTATTCTTTGTTAACTCATATTAATACTATTTTCATAACTGCCATTATCATGCTTTTTTTTTTAGCTTAAAAAAACAAACGATGAATTTTAAAACCACCCCCATAGAGAAGAGCACAGCAACCCTGCAGGTGTCTGCAAACATGCTGTTAGGGCCTTGGCAAAGCTTTGACCAATTAGAGAAATTCTGTGCAATGCAAGCATAATATGTAAATGCGTATTTTGTATTCTCCCCCAAACATTACAAAATTCTAAGGGAAGCAGTAAGCTTTAAATTTTTTTTTGATAGAATTTTGCTCATATATTTTAAAATAACTTAGATTATATTTTATTTGCATGAAAACGTGCAATCATAAAAATCAAGAAAGTATGATTTATTTATAGCTAGAATGAAAGTTAGCCCCCAAATGTTATCAAAAATGAAGCAGTGTCTACCTCAATATATATTTAATCATCCTCTTTCTTTTTTTCTATTTACAGGTCAATGGAACAGAAATTGAATATGAGTTTGAAGAAATTACTTTGGAGAGGGTAAGAAAAATCCAATAATCCAAAGCCAAATTTTGCTTTTCACATTCTGCATCCTAATGGGTTATCCCGTGAAATTACGCAATCATATATCATACCCTGGAAGTTTTTAAAAGGACTCGCAATGAGAATATTAATGAAATACTTGCAGTGGAAGGCATGGAGACAAGCAGACCAAATAACCTGAATATTCAGTGTATAGATTGCATTGCCAGGATTTGGAGAAATGAAATAAGACAGAAAATTTCAGTGATCTAGTACAATGGTTTTTCTTTTTCCTATTGTTTTCCTTATTGATGTTTTGCCATACATTTTTAGATACATTCTGAAATATTTTTATTTCTGTGATATTAATACTATAACTACCATTACAGTGCATTTTTTAGCTTAAAAAAAGTGATAGATTTTAAAACCACCTTCATAGAGAAAATCACAGCAACCCTGCAAATTTCTGCTATTAGGGCCTTGACAAGGCTTTGACAAATTAGAAACATTCTGTGTAACACAATCTTGATATATAAAGATATTTTATAAAATAGTAAAAGAAAAGCCAAAGACCACATAGGAAAAAAATGTCCAAAAGGCTTTAACATGATATCCATCAAAAAAAAAGTCTAATACAAAAATCTGTTCAACCTCATTAGTAAACAAAGGAAACAATAGTACTAAACTGTTTTTTTACCCAACTGGCAAAAAATTTAAAAAGAAGGTTTATTGAATGGTTTTGGAAATTGGTGGAACCGTAAAGTAGCAATTTAGAAGAATGTATCAAAAGCCTTAAAATGGGCACACTTTTTCACCCAGAAATTGTACTTATTGAAGTATACAAATTGTACTTATTGAAATATACAAATGCACAAATATTCATATTGGTATTATTTATAATAGTAAAGATTGAAAAAGACAAGTATTTAATAACACATTATTATTCATCCATATAATAGAAAATTATGTTGTAATAGTATTTTTAAAATATTTCATTGTAAAGATAGAGGTATAGGTAGATTATATTATCAAGTTTTATAATAATATTTAAAATATAATCCAATAAGCCTAAACAAAGATATACATGCATAATATGCATTCATAAATATATACATAAAGCCTAGAAGGGTGTACACCAAAATATTAAAAGTGGTTAACTCTTATGGAGGATTTTTGGGTGATGTTTTAGTTTCATTCTTAGTTTTTCTTTATATTCATTTTCTGAGCCTTCTACAACAAACATATATTACTTTTATAATAAGAAATAAAAATATAACTATTTTTCCTAAGCTATCATTCGAGTATAAGTTCACACTATAGATTTACACTTAAAATAATATTTTCTTTTTAGTTTACTGATAATTCACTCCTGAGTCAGTGAATTTATCATTCTCAGCCTAATTTTTATTGAGTGTGAGTGGTTTTAAGAGAAAATTTACATTGAAAGTTAAGTGTTTGACAAATGGGTACTTTAAAACTTCCATTATAAACTCCGATAAAATTTAATGGCATGCTAAATGGAGAAAAGTGAAGCTTATGGAAAATTAGCTCACATGAGGAAAAATAACACATTTCTCCTTATAAATCACTAATTTTCACTCCAGAACTAGCTACATAATTTGTACAAAGTGAAAATGTGGTGCCCCAGTTTAAAAAATAATAATAATTGAAAGAGGGCAACAGCAGAGCATTAAACCAAATGCCCTTTCTACGTGCAGGGCCCTGATTGCACAGATCTTGAACTCATGAGGCCAGCCTTTCTCACTATACTCTACACATATAAATATCTTCAATATAAGTACCATTTAGTTTTATAAGTCAAAAAATGATTAGAAGTTAATGTTGGTGTGAGGTACAGCATTCCGTAGAAGTCCAACAATTGTGGATTCTACTCTGGGTCTGACACTTACTTGCTTTGTGATCTAGCATGTCATCTCCCTTACTTCGTGACCTAGGGTTTCCAGTCATACTCTAAACCTCGTCACTGCCATTCATTGCACACCTCCTCCAAATCTCTATCTATATTAAACATCATCTTTTTTGAACACCACCTCTTTTCTGTCCTTATCATTTATTCTGATATTCCTACTCCAAAAATTTCTCAACCCCACTGGGATCTTGAATCATTGATTTCACCATTTCCCTCAAGTTTTTAGCCTTCTTTATTCCCTCTCTTCCCTCCTAACTTACATGTTCCAATTCTCTCTCTCTTACACTCATCATTTTTTCTCCTAATTTTTTTTGTGTGTTCATCCAACAAAACCTCATCTCTGGTTAATCTACCCTGGTTAAACTAACACCTTCCTATTTATTCCATGCCAGCACCTAGGCAACCGAACATGGATAGAGAAGCACTCACTCATCTCACTTTAAAATTATAGCTATTAATTTCAAATGGACCCTCTAAACATTTTAGCAATTTTGATACGTTTCTTTAGAAAAATCACTTTCTTATTCTCTGGGACAATTTCATGTCTATTTGCACTTCTCAAATCTCTTAACACATCCTCCCTCATCCTTACTCTCAGCTGTTGACCTCTCTTCATATGTCCTAAAGAAAATCCAAGCACTCGAATGAAAGCCATCTTACTTTCCTACCAGTAGGTCTGCTCATAAACTCCCCCTGTTATGATGAAGGAATTTTCCCTGGTCATTTCCAAGGTCAACTCTTCACTTGTGACCTCTTATCCATTTAAAGAGTTTGCTTCTGCAGTTTTCTCCTCTCCTGCAATATCAGTTTCTCTCTCGCTTTTTTTTCCTGGATAAATTTAATACAGACATGATGTAATATTTTGACCCAATGTTCTCTCCTGTTACTGCTTTATTATTCTATTTCGCTTTACCGAAAATCTAGTAGGAAGATTATCTATTTTCATTAACTC
>NW_011888865.1:266570-277907 GCF_000151845.1 Pteropus vampyrus | reverse complement strand
TCTGTCCTTATCATTTATTCTGATATTCCTACTCCAAAAATTTCTCAACCCCACTGGGATCTTGAATCATTGATTTCACCATTTCCCTCAAGTTTTTAGCCTTCTTTATTCCCTCTCTTCCCTCCTAACTTACATGTTCCAATTCTCTCTCTCTTACACTCATCATTTTTTCTCCTAATTTTTTTTTGTGTGTTCATCCAACAAAACCTCATCTCTGGTTAATCTACCCTGGTTAAACTAACACCTTCCTATTTATTCCATGCCAGCACCTAGGCAACCGAACATGGATAGAGAAGCACTCACTCATCTCACTTTAAAATTATAGCTATTAATTTCACATGGACCCTCTAAACATTTTAGCAATTTTGATACGTTTCTTTAGAAAAATCACTTTCTTATTCTCTGGGACAATTTCATGTCTATTTGCACTTCTCAAATCTCTTAACACATCCTCCCTCATCCTTACTCTCAGCTGTTGACCTCTCTTCATATGTCCTAAAGAAAATCCAAGCACTCGAATGAAAGCCATCTTACTTTCCTACCAGTAGGTCTGCTCATAAACTCCCCCTGTTATGATGAAGGAATTTTCCCTGGTCATTTCCAAGGTCAACTCTTCACTTGTGACCTCTTATCCATTTAAAGAGTTTGCTTCTGCAGTTTTCTCCTCTCCTGCAATATCAGTTTCTCTCTCGCTTTTTTTTCCTGGATAAATTTAATACAGACATGATGTAATATTTTGACCCAATGTTCTCTCCTGTTACTGCTTTATTATTCTATTTCGCTTTACCGAAAATCTAGTAGGAAGATTATCTATTTTCATTAACTCTACTTTATTACCTCATTTTCTTATTTTAATCTATTGCATGTTTTCATCCCCGCAATAGTCCTGAAACTCTTCCTATCAAAGTCACGAAAGATTCCATCTCGCTAAGTCCGAGTTTCACTTCTCAGTTCTAACTGACTTCTCAGCAGCAATTGATGCAGCAGTCACTGCCTCCTTCCTCAAAGATGTTCATTTCTTGGCTTCCAGAACAGAACAGAACACTCTCCTGTTTATTCATCTGTGCTCTTTCTCAGTCTCCTTGCTGGCCCCTACTCTAAATGTCGGAGCACCACAGAAACCCAATGCACAGACTTCAATCTCTCCTCATTCCCTGGGTGATCTCATTCAAACCCATGGCTTTAAATACTATGAACTGATGATTCCAAAATCTAAAGTCATGACCTCTCCTTTGCACTCCAAACTGGACAGCTAACTGTTCAGTCGGCATCTCCTGTATGTTCCTAAAAGAATTTATGATTTCCCTGCACTCTCTACCCTCAGGGTCAAAACTGCTCCTATCCTCATTTTCCTCATCTTAGCTAATTTGATCTATCATTTTTCTTATTATGCAGGCCAAAAATATCACCTATGAGTGTTCTTTAATTATTCTTTTTCTCTCAGCATCCAGAGCAAATCCTTTTAGTACTACCATAAAAATATATTTCAAAATCAATCACATCTTTTACCTTCTCTGCTAAATCCTAGTCCAAACCAATATCATTTCATGTCTGGACCACTGTAATAGCTTCCGCTTTTGCCTACCTTTCTCTTCTAAGTAGCCAGAATAATCTTTTAAAAAACATAAACCAGATTATACCACTTTTATTCATAAAACCCTCTAAGAGATGACAATTAGACTCATTGTCGTCACCCACAAGGCCTTATACAATCTGAGTTCTGTTTTTCTCTCCAACATTATGTCCTCGCCACCAATTCCTTAAATATTTCACTCTAGCCACACTGAATTTCTCATTATTTCTCAAAAAAGACAAGCTTTTCCTACCTCTAGGCCTTTTATACACGTTATTCTATCTTCCTGAAATATCTCCTCTTAGAACTTCACACAACTTGATCTTTTCATTATTTAAACATCTGCTCTTCTCCTCAAAAAAATATGCCCTGTAAGCACCATTTAAATTAGTGCCAACATCTCCATCAAACTTTTCTTTCTTCCCATAGCTTTATATTTTAATTGCATTTACCAATATATGAAATATATATTTTCTATTTTTGTATGTATGTATGTATGTATGTATGTATGTATGTATGTATGTATGTATGTAATGTTTACTGTGTTAAAATCCTTCTCCCAAATATAGAGTCACTTTTATATCCAATCTGTCTCAGTCTGGAATGTAGTATACCCTCAGTGAATATTTGGTAACAAGTGGATTATGCCTGTGCTCTGTCACTGCAAATACAGTGAAACAGAGACACATTGCCTGCTTTTGAATCCTGGCTCTACCATTTACTGATTGAGTTATTTTGAGCTGAATACTTAACCTTTCTGTGCCTCAGTTTCCACATCTTAAAACAAGGCTAAGTATTTGTAATGACTTCGTAGGGCCCTTGTGATGATTAAATGAGTTAATATGAAGATTTAGAACAACATGCATAGCTGTTATCCTTAACATTTTCATTAACATGGTAGTTCTCACAAGTGTTGTCAGAATCATTGAAAAAGCTTATTAAAAACCTAGCTTCCTATTCTCAGTGAACAATTTACATTAATCTAGCAAGAACTTCTTTCATATCAGATTTTTATTTACTTTTTTAGATATCAGACATCCAGTAATGAAGAAGTTACAGTCTTTGCTACATGCATTTACAGCTTACATATTTTCTACATTTAATCTCTGTAACATTTAATTTAGTAATTAATCACTTTTAGTAACCTCCCTATGAGGAGAATACTGCTAACTCTCTTTCACATATTAGGACATTGAGGCTCAGAAATAAATTCATTTATCATGAATGATAATGATAGTCAGGGATGGAGCTAGGATCGGCCCCAGGCCCAACAGATACTAGAACATAAGCTCATTGCCACTGAGCTAGACTACCTTCAAAATTAAGCTCAAGTGTCACTTCCTCTATTTTCTTATTTTCTCCTTTTGGGCAAGGTGCTGCTTCAAAAATTAACAAAAGTGGAGAACTTCTTACATTAAATGATATATGGAATCTGTCTTTTTTACTAGCCTATGAATTTCTTCATGGAAGGAATTATATTATAGTGTCCTTTATATTACTATGATGTCATAAAAAGAATTTGAGGACAATTTCAGGACATGTTGATGACTCTGTCTCTTCAGCGGCATTGTTCAATGCCTTGGCCACTTGCTACACATGGTAAATCCCACAAATGTCATGTACCTTTATTTGTCGAGCCCTTACTAAATGAAGGCACTTGTCATAATCCAGTTTCATAGCATTTTACAGCCTAGTAGAGGACATGGGGAAATAAATAGGCAGAAACCATGAAGAAGAGCAGAGTGCTGAGGATACCTGGCCCAGAATGGAGTACTTCACTACAGCATTATACCTGAGCTGCTTTACAAAAGTTAAGAGGAAGCTAGCCATGGAAAAAGGAGTAAAAGGAAGTGGCCTCTTAGACAGGGAACAGCAAGTGCAAGTGTTCAAGGGCCCATGAAAAAATAATACACTCTAGGAGCTGCAGGTAGTTCAGAATGACCACACTTCAAGTTATGAGGTAGGACTCACAAACCAGGCTGGAGAGATGGAGATGGGCTGAGAACATAGATGCCTTTGAAAATATAAGAAGGGGTTTCAGTTTTGTCATGAAGGCCATGGAAAGCCTTTGAAGAATTTTATGAAGAAACATGATATAATCGTATTCACATTTCAGAAAGATCACTTTGGCTGTGATGTTGGGTATACATTCCATAGAATTCAGGAGATGATGCAGACATGTCATTTAAGACATATAATTAATTTGCTAAATTTTGCCAGTGGTGATAGTGGAGAAGATAATTCACAACACGCTAAGAATGTTAGAAGAACAGATTCTGATATTTCGTAGGATGGGAAAATGCCAAAGAGAGCAGAGGAGTCAAAGATGTCTAGACTGTAATCTGAAAAATTCCTTTCATTTCTGGGCCTCTCAGAGATGGACACCTGTGATATTTCAAACCTTTCTGACACCCTGGACTCTTATGACATTAACAAGTTGGCTGAGTATAAAGTCCATGGCTCTGAGTGATTTATCTGTCATCCATGTATGAAGTTAAAAGTTATGTACCCCCAATATGATTTATATCAAGAGAAGCTAGTACACCCAGCATGGATAATAGATTCATCATGCCTTCATAACCCTGACCAACACGCATGACTACAATTTAGCAGAGATATTGAAGTGACTGTCTATCTGCTGTTTCCTCCAGTCCCTGCCCCCGCCTCCAGAAAAGAAAGAACATTTGGAGTGCTTTTCTGACAGCTGCAGAATGTATGGCTGTGTGATACTATTTGAATGTTCTGTCTGACAAGTTAAAGATATTCTTTTATAATTAAAAAAAAAAAATCAAAGATCTGAACCATCCTCTCAAATATAAATCGTTGACTCTTGTTACTTATTATTTAACCCATGCTAAAACAAACAGACTTTTAAGGTAGAGAAAAGTGATTTCTTTACTGTACCCTGTAAATTCCTTTAGATTAACCAAGTTTTGGATATAAGATGGGTAACATGGAAATTTTGAAAGCAGTATTTGTGAACTGCCAAGCAAAAAGTGATCTGTTAAAGCTGTCTACTGACAGACTCTCCAGATACATCCAAGAATCAAATTAATTAGATATCTGAATCACTTGGGCCACATTTGTTTCTCACATTATTGACTTTTAATAAAGTTGAAATTCCTAAATTCAAATGGAATTAATGGTCTATTCCTTCACATAATGTAGAGGTTTTGGGTTTTTAAATTCTTAATTCTTTCTGTCTCTTTAGCTATTTTCAATTAATAATAAGCAGGAATAAAAAGCCATAGTCCCAATGACATTTGATGGAGTTTCAGTTTTTATACAGTCAGCTGTAGCACAATCTTATTCTAGTTTAGTTAAATAATTTTTAATTATGGATAAGCTTCTTAAATAAGTTCCAAATTTTATGTATGTCCAATTATCAGTATATATTTTAAGTATGTTTGCAAAGTACATAGATATCATTCAAACATAAGTGTATGTTTAGACATAAAAATATTTACTTAATATGTATATTTCTGAACTGAGTTTTATTGATTTGGTGGAAGGTATTATAAATGTTAGGAAACAAAAGTAGGTTTACATACATAGTGGAAAGAAGCACAGTCTTTGAACTCAGAAAGGCCTTATTTTGAATTCAGGATCAGCCACTTCCTGTGTGACCTTGAGCAAGTTATTTAACCTATTAAAGCTTCACTTTTCTCCATGATGAATGGAATACTAACATCTATCTAATAGCACTGTTGTAAAAAATAAAAATATATGTAAAACATCTAAAAGAGATTATGTACCATTACAGATGATCGATATTATTAGTTATTATAAAGTATACACACATTTATCTAGGCCTCATTTTTTTTTTTTTTTTAAGATGTCACTGTTGGTATAACTTCAGGCTATCATCGTAGGACTCGGTCAAGTGGCAAATGCATGTATCTGCTTGTGTGTGTATATGTGGGGAGGCTATATTTGTAGTAAACGATCAGCTTATTAACTGATCTCCAAATTGTATGCATAGCTAATTATCGGTGTATTTTTAAGCATGTTGAATATATCAATGGAATCTGCCCTTGAGTTTGCAGTCATAGCTTCCTCTAGAATAACCCAGTACTATTTGTAACTCCATATTTTCTTCTTTGTTAACTCACAGTAATGTAATTCTAGGCTAGATAACCAGTTACAGTGTTTCATTTTGTTTTCAGTAGCTTCAGGCTATAATTTTGCTTCAGGTTCTCTGATACCTCCTTAAAATATTTTATTCTAGCACTCTCCCACTTTCTAATCTCTACATATCATATAGTGAACAACTACTATTTTGCCTATACTTTAAAACTGGCAG
This sequence comes from Pteropus vampyrus, assembly GCF_000151845.1. NCBI lineage: Eukaryota > Metazoa > Chordata > Mammalia > Chiroptera > Pteropodidae > Pteropus > Pteropus vampyrus. The sequence continues at coordinate 272,031 of NW_011888865.1, read as the reverse complement.
AAAACACATCCTCCTCCTTCTGGGGAACTTCTCCTCTCCCCATTCCCATTCCTGTGGTTCTGGGGAAGAACGCCAGTTACAGCACCTGTGGTCACACAGTTGACTAGTCTAGAGCTACTCATGAGAATTACCTGGTGAGCTAGTAAAAAATAACACTGATCCTGAACCCTGCCCTATACCAAGTTAACCAGAACTTCAGTGGGTAAAGCATGGAAAATCTATTTTTTTTTTTTAATTTCTTAGTGATTCAATGCACAGTTCAGAGGCTGACACCTGAGCCAAGCTAAGCCCACCAGAGTGCTCCTTTTAGAGAGTCAGAGGAGATAAGAAAGAGAGAGAGAGCTGGCAGTATCCATTTCCTATCATAGGACTGTCGTGAAAACCCAACTAAACATCACTCTCTCTCCAATAGCTTCATGAGCCTTCTCTGAAATTCTTCTTAGCCAGACCGTTCGAATCACGCACAGTAACTTGTCTGCAAGTGGACTTATGCAAATGGATTTTGGTGTTGTATTTTAGCTGTTCCGAAGTTGAGTAAGTCATGTCTTAGACTTATGCTGCCATAGACTATTTTCAAAATAAATGTTGCCTTGCTTCGATTCTCTAGCTTTCAAAATTCTAATCACGTCTCTCACCACTGACCTTAGGTCATAAAGCAGAGCTCTCCGGTAGAATAGTGTTGGCAGGGTGCAGGAAACCTTAATACCCCGGAGCTTACACATACCATCTCCCTTAAAGTAACCTATTACTATGTTCTAACTGCAAGAAATAAAAGAGCAATAAAATAAAAAGTGTGGCAGGTAAAGAGAATGGCTAGTGACAGGTCTATGAATTTAGGTCTCTACTGTCTAGAAATCTTTTTGATTTGGGAAAGAACAATCTTTGCACACGTGCAAAGTGCTTTGCAGTATTAACCACTGGACTCAGATGTCAGAAAGAAAATCAACTGTAGAAATATAATTTGCAGACATTGGGGGAGGGGGATCCATTAATTTAATTTTTCTTTAGTTGTAAGCATCAAAGTCACATGATAGAGGAATGCCTGATAAACATACCTCAAAGCTGATTTAGATGAACTGGAACAAAATGCATTTAGCTGAGATTCAGCTGCTGACTCCAACCTTCTTCATTTTTCTTTATTAGCTCCCAGCTGAGTTATCTTTCTTCTTTCACCTCACAAACCCTCTGTATTAACAAGTGGCTCTCTTTCAGTTCATTGGCTGAGCCTTGCTGCCTTCACATCATCTAAAGCATCTTTATATTTTCTTCTGTGAACCTCTTGTTATGCTATTATCCACATCTTTTTTCGACTCTTAACTATTACAAGCAGATCGATTGTTAGCGTAATGGTACTTCTAAAACTAACAGCTTTTAGATAAAATCTACAAAGAAAAGACTTGTACAGAAATGACAAAACTCTATTATTCCTAGTAAGAATTTCCTAGTCATAGTACATCGATGTCCAGGACGTGTATGAAGAAGTTTGTGGATTGTTAAGGAGGTTCGGTGAGGTTGCCCTGAGTGTTCAGAATCGTAATGGAAGTACTGGATCCTGAAACTATTGGAACGCAAAGACCCAAGGAACAATACAGCATAGGGCACAACAATCATACCTTGGGTCACTAGGTACTAGGTCTTGAGAAATGGTAAAAGCTGGAGATTTTGTTCCTTACAACTTAACAAATCCTAAATAATGTAGATATATATATTTTTTTGCAGCTCAACTGTCAGGCTTAGGGCAAATATAACTTCAGTCATTCTTAGCGCTTTTCTTTCCAACCACTTTAACCACCTCCAGAACTTTCTCCCAGATCCATGTTCCTGCTCAGTGACAAGACAATCTATACATTCTTTGGTCACTTTTCCTTGCATATAACTGCTGCCATATCCGTGGCCCCTCTCTGAGTTGTCGCTTCCAGTCTATCAATTTCTGCTATACCTTTCCAGTGTTAGGGGCATTTGTTTGTTCTCTATCCATTTCATTCTTTTCACCTTTTCCATTTTGCTAACTGTGCCCAGATTTTAGTTCAGATATTTGCCTTCACTCACTTAACCCATGTGTTTTGATGGAAGCTAAGGTGACTCAGAATTCCATGGGTGAGTCCTTATTGATTTAGGCCAATTAACATATCCTACTCCTTTGGCCTCTATTGGCAGTAGAAATACAACCTAATCCAGTACAATTAGAGTAAATTCCATCATTCTTATTTAGAATTCTGAGACAGAAACCTACCCTCTTCCACGGATATGAAGTGAGGAAGACTATAGCTTGGATAGTAGCTTGGAGCCATTTTATGACCATTAGAGGATTATAGCTTTAGAATGAAGTAGCAGAGTAGATAAATGGGGTAATGAACAGTCGGCAATATCTTGAGGCTGTGAATCAAACTATTGCTGAGCCATTCCTTTGGAATTTTTATTAAAATAAATAATTCCCTTTATCGTGTTAGCCAGTTTGAATTGGAGCTTGTGTTCGTTGAAACTAAACAAACCCTAAGTGACATAGTGGGTCATGAGAATCTTTAGGAAACAGCTTCGGTCCCTATTTTTGTAGACATGCCTCAAAATCATTCATCTCTGAAAATTATTCTCTCTCCTTTTTTATTCCAGTTCAGGGGAATCTCTCTCCACTGCAGCCACCATTAAGGAAGCCTGACTCTCATTCCCTCCTTCACCAAGACTCTGCCTCTGCAGAGGACTCCTCTTCTCCCTTTACTTCCTCCAAAACCCTTTAATTTATCCTAAGGGCTTAGATTTTTAAAACGTAAGCGGGAAAATCTTTGCAGATTGTGTTTTGTTTTAACACACCCTCCCCTTACCTCCTCTACACCTGCTTTAATGGGGAAAAAGAAAAAGGAAAGACACAGGGAGAAGTAATAAAAACACTTGTATCTGAAGACAGAATTGCATAGTAGGAAAACTGAAAGTTATTTCCAGTATTTGAGAAATTATTAGAACCAGTGGGTTTGAAAGCTTATGTTTTCTCCACTTAGCTTGATGAGCTTGATGCATTTTTAAACTTTCAAATTATGTAATTTTAAACTTTCAAATTATTCGGAGAAAAGGAATGCATACAATGTGAAAATATTCATAGGCATCAGAACCTCTATGGTATATTATCTTCTTTTAAAGGTTTTAAATGTTTAGTCTATATAGATTCATCATAAATTAAACAATGTGCATTTAGTCATTGAGAAGAATGTCATCTTTCATTTAATTCAGGATCACCAGCCAGGTTCTATTGACCTTAAAATTAATATTCACCCCCTTAACATTTTCCCTGAAAAACTCTTACTCAAAACCCAGCTCATATGTCACCTCTGAAAACCTTTGTCAGATTCCCCCAGCCAGAGATTGCTTATCCATTCTCTTCATCACTTCAGGGCTTTCTCTTGTCCTCTGTGTTTATATTGTGTCTACCTTTTAAATAAATTCCACAGTCCTCAAAGGCTAAAATGTTTCTTGGTTTAATTCTTTTTATTTGGTATTTTACATTTAGCTGTCTTTAATCACTAGAAGAATCTAGTAGATTAGTAAAATCACTATAAGAGTCATTTAGTCTTTTGACAAGAGAGAGGGTAAAGATTGTTTTGCCTCCTTATAGTGTGTGGGTATATACATATATATACACATGCATATATGTATAAATTTTATATATATTTTATACATTGTACATTTTATAATATGTCCATATATTTTTTGTATTTGTATGTATTTATGTGCTTGTAGATAAATAGATAAATGATAGGTAGATAGATCGATAGATGATAAATAGGATCTTCTTTGCAAGCTGGACACAATACTCAGTGCTGTTTCGCATGCTGGGAACAGTAGCTTCTGCTAACACTAAGTATTTATCATTTATTGAAGTTAGAGCTTTATGTGTTAATTACTCTATAGTGGTTATCTTATATTTTAACAAGTAATCTATTACATAAGGTTTAGAGCCTCTCTTTTATAGATAAGCAAACTGAGGTTCAAAGAAGTTACAACATTCATCCATAGTCACAAAACTAATGTGTGGCAGAACTGTTTGATCTGTCTTCAGTTATGATGCAGTATCACTAGTAAGCTTAAATATATATGGAAGACTTTTTGAAGTAATGTATTTATTCTCTGATCAGCCATGATATATTCAGATTGCCTTTACGGCTTATACACTATCTAAAAGAAATACTACACCAAATGGCAAAATATCTCAGGTTAGTACTGAAAGACTAAAAGCACCCTCAAGGAAAAGACAAAGGCAGTAGGTAAATAGAGATGCATTTGTTTCTCTTTAGGATTATTTCTTAATGTTTGAGAAATAAGCCAATCCCCTACCTCCATGCCTACCTCCCTCCAACCCCATCTGCTTAAACTTGGCTCAAAGCTCAGTAATGTTACCCTAACTCTGGAGGGGAAAACAACAACAAAAATGACATTACATCTTGCATATTTATCATTCTTCTAATTCAAGAAAAGGAATCCAGTTCAATGTTCCAATTATATTTTTAAAATTTTCTTCCTGAAAATATATCCATGTTTTCTGAAGCTAATATTGGTGAGGTTATTTGTTAGTTCTACTGTGCATGTATTGTTATAGTTTCATTCAGTCAACATAATGTACACATTATAATACATCACATTTTAATATTCATTATTTTAAAAATATTTTCAGATATTTCATTTCATCCTTCAAACTACCCATGAACTAGGAAAGGAAAACATGATATTCCTCATGTTATAAATGAGAAAATAAAGGCTCATAAAGTGTTTACAAGGTTCCCCAAGGTCACTCAATATGGAGCAAAGGCCAGTCTAAAATTCCAGCCTTTCTCTTTTTCCTCTCTCTTTTGCTATTTTGTTTTTGGTTTTATTTTAATAACAAACAAATACAAATTATAATCACTTTATCAGGTAAAACAAACTGAAAATTTCAAAAAGTAGTCATTTATTTCTTAAACTTAGCTGAAATCAGAAAACTTTCTGTCATACTATTAGATTTTGAATCATCCCAAATCATTTAAACTTGCTTTTCTTAAAGTAACTATCGGAAATGTTAAGGCTCATGAGAGACATTTCCATATACCAAGTTTTATCTTGTACCTCCAGTAAAAGAGAACACTTCAACCCTCAAAATTTTGAACATTACTATTTAAAAGGTATTTCTTACATTGATTTGAATACTCTTCTAGTAATTTCTACCAAACTATTTTCACCAACATAGCAAAGTATTTCCAGTGTGGATTTTATAGCTATATAGCCTGAGATCAAATTGTAGCTTTAACACTTACCAACTTAGTAAATGTGAGCGAGTCACTTAATCTCTCTATGCCTCACCTGTAAAATAGGAATAATAATACTTCCCTTGTAGTGCTGTTGTGAGGACTAAATGAGTTCATAAATATAAAATAAAATACTTAAAATACTAGCTGGCCCTAATAAGTCCTATACAAGAGTTAGTAATTATTATTATGGG
>NW_011888865.1:258835-263334 GCF_000151845.1 Pteropus vampyrus | reverse complement strand
TATTCACACTTAATCAGTCACTGAGTCAATTCCACCTCTTTAATCCCTCTAGTGTCTGCCTGTTTTTCTCTAAACACAGTACCTACTTCAGGTCACTGTCATTTCTCACCAGAATTATAGCAGCCTTTTAACAAGTCATTATGTCCCAGTCTTAAGTCTCCTCTAGTGCATTATCCACACTGTGACCAGTGCGATCTTTCTTAAAATAAACCATGACTGTGATACTCATTAATCCCATTAACTTTTAGGTAAAATCCAATTTTCTTGGCTTCTGAGTACATAAGGTCTTGCACGTTCTACCGCTCACTTAAGCCTCCAGCTCACCCGTTACTATTCCTTTCTTGTGTCTAGAACTATGGCCATATGGCATGACTTGAAATGTCCTAAACTCAAAAAATTAATTCTCTTTTTCTCACCTCTTATTTTCTGTGAATGCTCTTCTCTTCTCTAGGCCCCACTCCCATTGCTTAACTATGCCAGCTCAAACTTCATGTGCAACTTAGGTATTATCTTCTCCTAGAAGCCTTCCCTTAACTCTTCAGTGCCTTTCTCCTCTGTCAGCCAGTTGAAAATCCTCTGTCATGAATACTCACAAGCTTTTTTGCAGAACTTATGAGTTGACCTCCCTGGTAGCTACTCAAAATAATATTAACAGCACCAATTTTCTTGTCCTTTAAAAAGAGTACATATATTGAATTAATGATTAAAAAAATAAAGTGTCCTAGTTGCCTTCCCTGCCACAATCGTGCAGCCATTTATAGGTGCAGATTTTCTATCCTACCAGAATCCATCTAGAGATGGAGTCAGATGTTGAGTCTCTACTGGTTTAGCAACATTCATTCAGTCATTCAGTTAATATTTACTGATCATCTACCATGTGTTATGTTTTATTTTATTCTCAGGGCATATAGTGGTAAGCAAAACAAATAAATATCCTTACCCTCAAAGAGCTTATATTCTAGTGGAGAAAATATTAAATAAACTAACTAAATAAAATGAATAGTTCTTTAGATGGTAATAAAGGCTTTGGAGAAAAATAGAACAGATTCATGTTGACCTTAATTATCCAAACAGATAAAAGCCATTTAATGTTTCCCCCTGAAATGGGAATTGCTGTTCAAAATGGTCATTGTCCTTCATCCCTTGACTAGTATGGATAAGTGATGTGATAACTACCCCTAATGGCTGGGATTCAGGCACTTTCAGAAAAGTAGAAGTATGGAATTAGCATGTGTTGCCCTTGTCAAAGCAGCAGGGGCATTCCGCAAATGTATCAGTGGTGCAAACTTAAAAACAGTCACAGTCTCGGATTACCTATGTTACTTTATACACACACACACACACACACACACACACACACACACACACCCCTAACAAAGGAGATTTTTTTAGGACAAGACTGCACATGATAGAACTCTATTTCAATCTCAACCAATCCCACCTTCAAATATTTGGTTTCCGAAACTGAACCTATTTCACTAGTGACCATGTGACTTGGAAATGGCAAGGTCAAAAGGCACTGTGTATGTGCCCTGATGGGTGTTCAGAAGGTAAGAGACAAATCTTTAAAGATGAGTGTGCCTCTCTGATCATTGTCAAGGCCTTGACTAGGATGCTGGCCACTGGGGTACTTGTCCTTAGAGTCCCCATAAGCTTTGAGAAGTAGCACTTTTCAACTCACATTAAAATAACCTCTTTTCTTTGAAACTATGAAAATAGTCCAAGGAACTAAACTTTGTAGTTGCTGTAAGGCTACGATTGCTAAGGGAATCTGTTTGTCCTTTATTCTTCGGGAAGACTCTGCTAACTTCCTTGGTTGGGTCAGAAACTCTTCCTAATGCTACCATAGCACCCAGGCACATATTGCTCTATGTTGTGATGGCCTGTTTCCTGATCAGTCACCCTGCCCCATTCCTTTGCTATACTAGACTCCCTGGAGGGCAATATCATCCGTTGATGAATTCCAAGCATCTAGCAGAGTGCGGGATCCTAGTGAGAAATACATGAACAAAGAAAGAAAAATGGGTTTCTATCAAAATAGGGAATTTATATCATAAATCAGAAAATACTGGAGCTGGAGAAGGTTGACAACTAATTCAACCCTATCATTTGATTTTGATAGATGAGGAAACTAGAGAGTCAAAGAGATGCAAGGACTTAACCAGAGTCAACATGTCATTGGAACCTAATATCAGGATGAAATATGTATACTTCATAATACTTCTTCCTCTGGTAGTAAATTTCTGATTAAAATATATACTAATAAAACAGATTTTCTTTTGAGCAATCAAAAATAAAATAATTATAATTATTATATTAATAGTAATTAAATTAATTGTAGTTTTAAAAATATATTGTAAGGTACTTTTACAATGAAAATTAACTACTTTTATGATATTTTTCATATGTGATTTGGGCCCAACTCTGACCTAAAATACAATGCTTAAAATAAAAAATCCTATAAATACTAGCAAGTATAATCTTCTATAGCCAAAACTGGCCATTCTGACATGATACTTCCACCAATTTCTTTGTCCCTACCCTAAGAAATCATGGGGCATCAGTTATGCCTCAAGAACTGAAAACGTTAAGACTAGGAGAAGAATATATTCCTCCTTTTTTTGCATTGGAAAGTTCATTCTGTTCCCTTAAAAGTATTATTTTTGAATCTATATATATATTTATTATGATCCTTGTGACTTTATATTATCACTATTTCAGAGGAGCAACGTTTGAGGGAAAAATATTCCTTCAAACTTCCTGACTGGTTGTCTATGTCGCAGCATGCCAACCTTAGCTTAGCTGTTTAAATCTTTAATTTTTTTACAACTTTTCAATATATTTGCAATGACCTTCGGTCAATGGCAATAATCTTCTAACCGAACTTCTACAAATATAGCTTTCCTTTAAAGATATTCCGGTTGTTTGGTCTAATCATTTAGATAGCTTTTCCCCATTTCCTATTTAAGACTCACAGATAGTTTCATTCCTTGATAATTCAAGGTTTTAAAAAAGCTGATTCTTCAGCTAAAATGCTGCTTCATCCACTTTTTGCTTAGCAAATTTCAGCCATCTCTCAGGTGTTGGTTTAACCATTATTTGCCTCTGACCTTCAAATCTAGGTTAGCCAGCTCCTATTGTTATTCTCTCCTACAGTACTTGTGGATTTATTTGTATTTTCTTATTTCTCTTTTTAATGTCTGCCTCAATCATTAAATATTAAACTCTGTGAATGAAGATACCATCTTTATTTTGTTCACCAGTGAATAGATAGCGTCTAGCACAGTGCCCTGCATAAGTAGGTTCTCAGAAAATAAATGGGCACATTAAAAGAAAAAAATATTTGTAAGTATTGAGTAATGAAAATTTATTTTATTTTTTTAATATACATTGTTTTAGTGCTCACTTTTATAAGTAATGTATGTCTTCAGGAATCATTGCCAACTAGGAGAGTGAAAAGAATACAGTAAGAAATCAAATAATTTTATCATGCATCCTGTTCTTTTCTAAGCATCTCTCCATCACCATCTCATTACAGAATTCTGCAAGCACAAACTCAAAGCATGAAATATCAAGCATCCTTATAATACCTTGGTGAATCTGCTTTTCCCACAGCAGTAATTCAGAGTGAAACCTAATGTTTTAAAAACACACTTAGAATAGGCTGTGCATATGCCTAAGATCTTTGATAATCTCCTCCAACCATTTAAGTAACAGCCTTGACCAAAGCTAAAGCTGGGGCAGAAGCACTCTATGTTCTGCTTTTGACAAATATAAGCATCTAGAATGAGGAAAAGACTGGAAAGCTTCATGTGAGACATCAAAATTGAAAAATTATGATATATGCAGAAGAAATATCTTCTGTCTTCCTTTTGTTTATTGATTTTTTACCCCTTGACCCTAAACCTTCTCCCTACCTTTGCATATGTGGCCCAGTGTGGTCATGTCTGTGTCACCTTTCTATCTACATGCCTGATTCCTCCACCTCACACCTGCTGTGTTACATGTGAATATGGTTTATAATTATAACTCTAGTGCCCTCATACTTGATTGAGATTAGACAATTGACAAATAATAGCTGAATGAGTGAAATTTTATGGGATCTAAGAGAAGAGGGTACCAAAACCTCAGTGCTTAGAGAAAGCTTATGAAAAATAGACCCCATTTATGTATGTATGTATGTGTGCATGTACACACATACATCTACTCAAAGGGCTCAGGCTTACTTTGGGGATACTAAGGCATATTTATTGTTATAACATTGGAACTTTGTCACAAGCTTCAATAATCTTAGTTGGCTCATCCCCCTCTTCAATTACCTCTCTCTTTCCTGCTTCTCTGCTTTGGACAACTGTTCCTTCATTCCTAAACATATCCATGTTTCCTAAATTGCTTCCTTCTGGTTGGCTGTATGGGAACTTAATCCTTTTCTTCTTTTAAAATTAGCATTACCACTTTTCCATGATACTTTTGCAGCTTATGTAAAAGAAGGCATGCCC
>NW_011888865.1:256778-258785 GCF_000151845.1 Pteropus vampyrus | reverse complement strand
GAATTTATGCTTTGTTCACCAGTGAGCATTAACTGATCACCTCTGCTGTGACAGGTGTATTAGATGATGTGAATATGTAATGAATGAGATTGTCTTCCCTCAGAGACCTTAGGAGCTAGAAGGGGAGGCAGATGTGTGAATGACAACCATTTCTTCAGGGAGATCTACTATCATAGAGTGTCAAGCAGGCTTGTTGTATTCAAGTTCTATATAACTATTCCATGACATAAGCCGGAAAAAAAGAAAAGAAAAATACTATTTCATACTCACTTTGCTGTAGTAAAATGAAAACCCAAGCTTTTACATTGCCCAGTTATTAAAGTGAACATTTCATTGTTCATGGTATATTTCTCTGTGTCTGCATTCTATTACAAAATATATAAGTGACAAGATATTGTGTGAGAGCTATTTATTACTGCTTCAAAATTAAACTCATGTCAGCGTTATTTAACCACCTTTTCTTCTAGCATATTAATTTAGGAACAGACTATCTTCAGCCCGGGCTGTTTTAAGAAAAATTAATATACATGCTTTTTAGAGCAGTCTATCACATTTGGCATTGCTTACAAGGATGCTCTTAGGTGAACTGACCAAATCTTTTGCCAGCACTCGAGCATGAAGATGAAATGCAATATAGTGCTCTGCCCAGACAACCTATGCATCATGCAGACTTGGCTATTCTTCTGAATAAGAGGATATTTCTTTTCAAATATTTAGAAAAATATTCTGGAAAGCTGAAACACGATTAAATTCATTTATTATATTACTTTATGTAATCCTATTTGCAGCAACTCTCTAATTATTATCATACTACTTGCAAACTGAGGCATTAAGTGATAAAGTGACTTGTCCAAGGTCACACAGCTAGAAAGGGGTAGAGGAGAAATCTGGACTGAAACAGGTTCAAATTTAAAATTTCTCAAAGGACTGCTTGTATTACAGTTTCAGTGTCTCTCTTTCCATTTATTGTCAAGGCTGACTGTGTTATTCCACATGACATAGTGATTTTTCTTTTGGAAAGTTTAGCATTTGGACAAATGGTGTGAGGATTCTTACCTCTAGTTTCTAAAGGGATGTTTCTCAACTTGAGCATAGTCTGTGTTTGTGCTCAGTGGGGAAGGAAAAATAATGACATTAAATGAAAGCAACACTGTGAAATCAGTTACCTTTTAAATCTCAGGGTTATTGAATTAATGAATTAGGCTTAGAAGGCTGTGTATCATTCCTGAAGTCCTGAGAAAGGAAATTGCATACTAACCCAGTTCACGACTATAATGCACAATTTATAGCCACATGCAGATTGAACCATGTGGTGGAAGCATTCTTCCATTCTTTAAGATTATTTTATGTTAGGTGCCCCACGTACAGAAGGTCTTTTAACTGCTTGTCTTGTGTGATCAAAATAATAAAACATCTGTTGATAATAACCTTGAGAACAAATTTGTGCTTCACAAACTTGCTTGAGCTATAAAATGTCTACCGTGATAATGAATACAAGATGTAGAGAAGCATTTTAAACATTCTCCCTTCTCTCTCTCTCTCTCTCTCTCTCTTTCTCTCTTTCTCCCACACACACACACAATTTGGTCATGTCATCTCAAAAAATGCCCTTCAGCATTCTGAAACCTCATTCACAGAAAACTAAGCTTCATTGTGAATACGTGGGGCTATTTTTTAAATGGTTAGAAGTACGGTTGTAAGTTCTTAAAAAGTCAACAAAAGGAGATTAAATAACCATACTTCGGCAGTTTCATATGAAGCATGTCAAAGCTGCATAGTTTTAAAACCTCAAGAGAAAGTTGAGCCTTCTGAATATTTATAAGCCACCAATGAATTGCCAGGCTCCAAACCACCACAGAATTTCCTGGCTATCTGGTGAGTTGCCACAGCCTACACTATTGCAGCCAAAAACATACTTCGTACTGGAAAATCTGTTATTCTCATCATAGTCTCCCCCTTGCATGCCCTGGGACCACAGTCTGGTTAGAACAAGAATATTGACTATTT
>NW_011888865.1:221144-256728 GCF_000151845.1 Pteropus vampyrus | reverse complement strand
TGGAATATATTCATTATATGCTATCTCAGGAATAAATTTTTTGGTAATTGGTAAAGCTAGAGAATAGCTTTATAAGCTGGAACTTTTGTGAAATTACTAAATCCTTAGTATAGAACTAAATACTATATTGATACTTTTTATTAGTACTTATAAAAGTATTAAATATTTAATATAGTACTAAGTATTATATTACTATATGTTAATTTTGTGAAAATTCTAAGCTTGAGAATAGAGGAAGAGTAAGTTTCTGAAAATAGTCACTTTTTTGAGACATAATTCAAAGATCACTTACTTTTAGGAAATTTCTTTTGGGGCCTGGGGACAGGTAGGTGCAGAGAGAATGTGTAAAACTCATATTTAAGACTCCATGATTACATAGCATAGATCTTCTGTAAACTTCAGAGTTGAGATTAGGATTATCCCCTCAGTTTTTCTCTAGCAGAATGTGCAAATATATAAATATTTGCAAGTTAAATAAATTTAGCAGTGCATATTTTACTTTCTAAGGAAAAGTAACTATAAACTCCTTGTGCTAGTACATGCCCTTCCACCTGTTGTGGGCTGTTCTGAATCAGAACAGTAGGCTGTCTCCATTATGCACTCTTTCTTTGTAATATATAATTGGACAGTGAAATTGTATGTAGCATTCACATTTGAGAAATATTGAGAAATGTAGCTTACGTATTGAAATTTGAGGGACATTTGCACAGTTTACTGCATAATTGAAATTGAAATTATCATGGAAAATTAAGATCTTAGGCTAAGGTCTCTCACAAATGCTCTCCCAGGTAATAAAGGTACCTTTCAACTGCCATATTCTTAAAGCTAAAGGACCTTAGAGAAATAGTTTCACTATTTGGGCCTACATTTCCTAGTCTGTAAATATATAGAGGTTCACTTAGACAACCTCTTAGTCCTTCCCAGATTTAAAAGTTTTCTTCTGGACCTGAAGGACTAAATCTGTTGTATTACTTCTGAATATCTTCTCTTCAGTTATTCTAGGACGGGGGAGGGGGAAAAGTCTGTAAAAGAGAAGCTGTTCAGGTTCCTGAAACACTTTTCCCCTGACCCAGTTGGTACACTTTTTCACTTTATTTTTATCTGACATAGATTGAATGACTTTGGTTGAGTTCAGGATCATTAAGCTAAAATAAAAAGATTGCTTTTAAGAACACTGACAGCTTAGAAGTCTCTAGCAGAACATGCCAAGTGAAGGTGAATTATTTTATACATTCTATGTTGAACTCCAGTTAGAAGTACTTTTAAAATCCACACACGTTTGTTCAACTTAAACTACTGCTTTTTTTTTTTTAATGTATGGTTCCTGGTTTACCAGCTGCACAGCCTTAGTTGGTTATATCAATCAAGTGGATGTTGCTGCCTAAATGTCTGATTGAGCCAATTAGTCAAAGACTAAATTTTTTTACCTTATGGTGCAACTAAGGGGAGAAATTTTGAACATATTAGAGTCAATTTCAGGGCAGACTGACAAAATCGAGAAGAAATCTGATAGAGAAAAAGAAAATAAGAACAGATTTATCCAGTCATACATACATTATCCACATCTCTAGCAGGAAGAATTGCTTTTGTTACAAGTAAGCCCCTAAATGATGAAGAGCTGTTTTGAAATCTATAAGTGATAGTAAATATATAAACTAATGGTAAAATATAAAATTGTATGAGAAATAAATAATGTGAAACTGTCTTATCACTAAAATGCAGTGAATTAACAAGGGAAATGTTTCAATAAAGTATACATTGACAGCATTTAGCACAGTAAACCAGATCAGACATAGAATATAACTAACTAGACAGATTCCTAAGTGTATCACTAATACAAAGCCTTCTTTGATTTGCATCCCAACTACTGGTCTAACATTATGTCACACCTAGCTCTCTACTCCCACCATTTGGCTTATAGTTCATTTATTCCATACATATTTATTAAAGCACCTACTATGTGCTGGCACAGTTTTATGCCCTGAGGATATAATAGTAACTATGCAAAATATTCCTGACTCCATGGATCAAACATGCAGGAGAAGACCTGCAATAAATAAGCAAACAAAAGTTTTGTAGTATGTTAGAAGGCTTTAAGGGGTTACATTTTGTCCCCCACCTCAAAACAAAAAGAGATGATAATACCTAACCCCCAGTATCTGTGAGTGTGACCTCATATGAAAATAAGGTCTTCGTAGATGATCATGTTAAGATGAGGTCATTAGGGTTGTCCTTAATTCAATATGACTTTCCTTATAAAAAGAGAAATTAGGACACAAACACAGACATGCACATAGGAAGAATGCCATCTGATGACAAGGGCAGAAATCAAGGTGATGCATCTATAAGCCAAGGGATGCAAACAATTTCTGGAAAACCACCAGAAGCTCGAAGAGAGACGTGGAACAGATTCTCCTTCACAGTTCTCAGAAGCAATCAACTTTGCCAACACCTTTATCTCAAACTTCTAGCCTTCAGAACTAAGAGATAATTCCTATTAAGTCACCCAGTTTGTGGTTCTTTGTTACAGCATCACTAGCAAACTAATACAAGAAGAAAGATAGAGTAGAGTAGGGAGGTAGAAAGTGTCAGAAGTTTAAATTTTGAGATGTGGCCAGGCCTCAGTGAGAAGATGGCATTTGAGCAAAGAGTTGAAAGTGAGGGAGCAAGCCCTGCAAATAGTCGGAGGGACAGTAAGTACAAAATGACTGCAGGGCAATTGAGGATGGCATATTCTAGTAACGGACACATGGTCAGAGAGACTGACAAGGTTGGGGTGGTCAGAAATGAAATCAGAGAGAGTTTGGGAGCTCACAGTCTCAGATAAGGAGTGCTTCTCAAATGCTCAAGTTGTAGGACTACTTTATAGTTCTTAAAATTATTATTGAAGACACTAAAGAGGTTGTGCTTATGTGGTTTATGTCTATTGACATTTACCGACTTAGAAATTAAAACCAAGAAATTTTAAAACTATTCATTGATTTATTTAAAAATGATTAAAAACCTATTATGTATTAATATTATAGCACTTTTATGGGAAAAAATAGCTATATTTCTAAAACAGAACTAGTGGGAAGAGTGATATCACTTGAAGATGAGTGATCTTGGGCAAGTTACTTAACCTTCTTGTGTCAGTTTCCTCATGTGACCAGCTCATAGTGTTGTTGGGAGGATTAAATGAGATAATGCAGATAAAACACTAAGTGTGGGACATAGCACGTATGAAGTGCCCTGTGGGCATTGACTATTATTTTGTGGCTTTTATTATTGCTATTTATAATTACATGTAACATCAGTGTCAGCTGTGAGGACACTGAATATCTATTAAGTGTGAGCCACTGTCTGGGCTGTTGAGAAGAGAAGACAAAGGTAATTGAGTCCCTGTTTCCAGGTGTCCATTATCTAATTTGAAAGGAAGGATTTATAAAACTGTATTTTATATTAATTCTCTATACCATTTGTAGTTTCTCTCTAAACTGTTATCGTATACATATGTATTTTATATTTTCTGCAAGATAATACAAGATGATGTGTGCCAACTTCAAAGTAAGTGGCAGATAGAGAATTCTAGGTGTCCTGAAAAGGAACAGCTCCACAGGATTAGGGAATTACAGGAAGGTTTGCTGTGGACATGGAATTTGCTCTGTTGTATAAAGAAGGTAGAGAGAAGAAAGGAAGATTTTTAGGTCACTGAAATGAGAAGTAAAAGACTGGTAAGCTCTGGTATATTCAAGTAATAATAAAGAAAATAATAATTTGTAAAAGTAATAATAATAAATAAAATAATAAAATAACTAAAAGGTCACATAGAATATTAACAGAAGCGGGATTGAAAAGGTTGACAGTTCAAAGCCAAATGTGAATGGGAACCTTATGATCACTAGAATTTATATCAGAATTGACCACCCTGCTGAGTTCAATCCCAGTCTTAAGCAACTAGCTTTATCACTTGGGGTTCCTCCGTAAGTCCTCTTTGCAGTGCTTTAAAATACTACTCTGGAGTCAGGCAATCTAGGTTCAAATTCTAATGCAGCCACTCACTCATCCTTTCTGTGCCTGTTTCAACATCTCTAAAATAGGACTAATAATAATGCCTACTTCACAGAGTTATTGTGAAAATCAAATGAAATTATACATGTAAAACTCTTAACACTGAACATGTTAAAATTAACACAGGCCTGGTACAACCCTATGGAGATCGATGGAAAAATATGAGAACCTTCAGGAATTTCCAGCCCCACCCCTTTTCCATTACTCTCATCTCCCACTCCTCAAGAACCATTCACTGCTGCCACCTACTTATAATCATCCATGAACTAAACACACATTTACTTGTGTGCCTCTTAGTGCCACATAATGCTAGGAATTCAGACTATTATAGTACCTTCAATAATTCTTTAAATAAGAGTCTGTGTGCCCTGTTATTATCAGAACCCATAGTATGCATGTTTTTAGTATGCTCCATTGACTTTCAGAGCATCTCCACTACTTGTCATCACTGTCACTCAAGTTAGATTTAGGCAAAGAATGAGAAGATGATTTGAATTAGTCCCACTGCTCTCATGAATCATTAGACAAATTGTGAGGAGTTATGGATTTTTATGGAGGAAAAGATGTCAGGATTAAAAAGTAGTAGAAAAACACAAACTGCAATGCGTTTTAGTGGAAAAGTGACATTCCCTAAACAGAGTTTCCAAATCCTGCTTAAGAATTCTATTGTCACTTAAATAAACACTATCAATAAATGCCAAACTAGGAATATGCATTAAAACACTTGTGTGTATATGTATTTGGTCACTTGTTCTAAAGAGAGAAGATTTCTAATGCAAACAGCACAAATGAATTACTACAAAATCAAAATTGCTTTATTAACTAATAAAGGACACCGGAATCATAAAATAATGCACAATTGTATTTTGAGACTGCAGTTAATATTATAATTAATATGAGGTCATTAAATTTTTATATCTGCCTTAGTCCTTTAGATAAATATTCTAATCTGTTTTAAGTTAGGCTTAAATATGCTCTTAGACTTAAGTGACTATTGAAAGATAGGTCAAAAAACAGAACATTTTAAAAAATAGTATAGATACGTATATATACACACACGCATGCACACAATGTTGTAAATATAAGAATTTATAGCACACAATGCTGTAAATATGTGTGCAAATGTTTTAAAAGGTTGGAATTTAAATCGGAGTAATTGGGAATGGTTTGAGATTTATAAAAGTAGGTCATCTATTTTCTTTCTCCCAAATATGGTAGGAAGAAATCTAGGTTTTTTTAAGTTCTAAGGATTCCTGGGAGGAATTCTTAGCTATTTTAACAATATTTTTTATGTTCTGTGTAGAAATTTTTAAAAACATAAAAAAGTTCAAAGAAAGTCTCCTGTGTATTTTTTCAGTTATTTTACATATCATAAATTGTTTTTTAGCAAAACTGATATTGTACCACAATTATTATTTTAAAATATAATTTTCTCACTTAACAATGTTTGAGCATTTTTCTCTGCCATAAAAATGATTCTGAAATATTAATTCTAATGATTGGTTAGTATATGATTAAACTTTTATACTATAATTTACTTAACTGGGTATTTATCATCGGGCATTTAAATTATAACATAATCAATCACAGTATAGATAACTCTTTGATAAACATTCTTATCCTAAATTATACAAATATTATTGATTTTGCATAAATCCCTAAAAATATAATTGCTAGTTTGAAGAATATCACATTGACATTAGATAGATATTTTTAAGCTTCTCTCCAGGTAGTTTGTACCACTTAATACTCTCTCCAGAACAGTATGCAAGGGCCTTGCTCTCTCACCAACATTCATTCATTCATTCATTATGTGTTTATTAAAGGCCTATCACGTGCCCAACATTGTACAAGGAATTGAAAATACAAAAGTTAGCTAGACAGACACTTAACTTCCTTCTTAAAATGTCCAGTTTAGTGAGCGAGTAAGAGACTGAAGTAAACGACCAGTTTACAAAATAGTTATAAATTGTTTTAAGTATTATAAAGAAAATAAACAGATGGTCTAATTTTTATTTTGGCCAATTTGATAGTCAAGATTGTTTCTTATAGTTTTAATTTGCATTTTGTTACTAGCGAGGTTGAATAGTTTTGTAAGTCTACTGATTAAATTACTTTTTTTTTTAATTTTCTGAATTATCAGTGTATGCCTCTTGTACATTTTTTAATTCATATGCTTACAAACATTTTTAAGTTTTTAAATCTTATTATATATTCAAGGCATCTATAGCATGTCTTTTAAATTGTATAGCAGATGATTTCTAATGGATACAAATGATCGACTCTGTTAATGTTTCCTGTAGAGTTACTTTTCTTCAATGTTATGTTTTAAAAGTCCATCTTGTCCTTGAGATCAGTTAGATGTCCTCTGGTGTTTTTCTACCCTACTTCTCTTCTACATTCTCCATCAGTTTTCTTTTTTCTTCTTGAATTTTCAATCTCTCTCTTTTTTGATCACTCACAACATGTTAATTTATTTATTTGCCAACATAATTGGAATCCTTTCTTTCATACCCCCACGTAACTATCTTAATTGCACCAATACATCACAGCCACAATTTTCTTGCTGCCTCCTCATGTTATTGTGGGGAACACTTTCCCTCAGAGCACCGAGAGCCCGGTAGGATACAATTGCCACTGTTTTGAGATTTCCCCTAAAACCTATGCAATTGTTTCCAACATGCTTTCATTCACTCCCACCTCATGTATATAGGATTTTGACCTAAAGGAAGGATCAAAGTAATCTCTGTCTAAGTTTGTCTTTCTCTTCTTCCTTATTTGTAAATATATGCCTTTGTACCAGACATTTACTTTGTGCTTCAGCCCTGTATGCCTAATTGACTACTCAGCATTTCCACTAGTGTGCCTTATAGGAACTCAGATACATGTTCAAAACTGATCTTATAATCTGATTCTCCAACCTCACCTGTCTCAGAATTCTCTATTTCAATGCATAGGCTATCCATTTTTATAAGTCAGTGACCTTACACTTATAATATCTCTTCTTTTCATTGCCATATTCAAACAATGACCTAATCCTACCTGTTTTTACCTTCTAGCATCTCTCTAATCTACTCACTTCCTATATCATTGTTGCCAGCAAACTAATTTAAACTGCCTCATTTCCCACTGGGCACTAGCTTAGTAGTCTCCCAATCAATCTTGCTACTTTCTCTTTTTGCCCTATCAACCTTTTCTCCACATTGTTGCCAGAGTCATTTCAATATTTTGAGTTACTTACTCTTTCTATATTTCAGTTTTCTCACCTATAAAATGTAAGATTCCTAGAAGGAACCAAAAAAATGACACTATTTATGTACCGTTTATAGACACGATCAATTTAGTTTATTTGACACATTAAATCTTTCGGGATAGGACATCTACGAGAGGCTAAATAATCAAAGAGTTATTTTGCCATGAAAGTCGGGACATCTTTAATGTTATTGTCAGGTTTATGGTGAATCTAGGGAGAAGACGAAAGAAGAGAAATCCTCCGCTTAATATCTGTTAAGCAACTATCAGCAACAGAATCCTTTGTTTCATAATAAGGATCTAGAGATGAATACAACTTGTTTATCCTCTTACTAGAGAGATTCAACAAAGAATTTCTTCTTTCATGTAGCAACTGCTATGATAGAAATATAACAATGAAGTTCTGTAGAATCAAAGTGGAGGGGATCTTATAACCTTGGAGTAAAGGGGTGTTTTCCTGGAGATAACACATTTAAGGGCTTTCCCTAGCTTTCTCTTTCCCTTTGTCAGATGAAAATAACAACTCACAGGTACACTCATTTTATCAGAGGACATGGAGGTTTTAGTTATGTCATCCCTCTAGACCATTCTTGAATGATGTAGCTTTTTTTGCTTAAACTTGTAACACAGAAACATAGCAAGCACTAGGAGTGGTTAGTACATTTGGAAGGTGAGTGCCTGAACCACGCCACCTAGATAAGCTTTGTGGCTTCAACAATACTGTATATCTTCTGAGGTTCATGGTAAAATATCCTCCACTAAGAGATTTTTTTTCGAGGAGAGAGTTCTTTTGAATGACAATTTGCTAAATTCAGTATTGTGAAATAATTCTAAAACAATTTATTTTTTTATTCATGACTCACAAAACATACTGATAGGCAGTGTCTTGCTTACTTTTTAGTGAGTAGAATACATTTTCAATACCACTTTGTGAAACTCAGTTTTATACTAATCAGAATGCATGCCTTAACTTTAGAAAATAATTTCTCATATATCTAATGATGTGGTAAGTAAGCCTGTTTATGGAGTGTTCATAGTAGTAGCAAGGAGAGATCTAAGATGCAAAAAATAGCCTCTCTCTTTATTCACCTGGTTGCCTCTGAGGACTCTATTTCAGGAAAGAGAAGTGCTTTAGAGATTGGTAAAATAATATATTTTAGAGCCCTGACTGCACTCAATCCTTCTGAAGTAGGAGGCCAACATTCACACTGGGTCATCTGAACTGCAGAGTTGGATTGAGTGTAAGCAAGGTCCATAGTATACCCCAGACACAGGATGAAACTCACTGAAAGGCTTCCTTTGTAAGAGAGGTCTCATGGCATGATTCCAGGGTTGAGCTCTATAGGAGCCAGGGCTGCTGAGGGATTACAAGTGATCCTATAATATGACTCTCAAGTGTAACACAGACAGGACTTCAAATTGACTTTTACTCTCGTGTGTTATGAAGAAAATATGTGATATAAGACTATCTTATGCCAAGATCTGACAACTCAAGGCAGTGTTCCTTTTACTGAGTGTATAAAATTCTTAATACAAATAAAATATAATTTATTACATACACATTATAAAGTGCCTATTGCAGATGCTTTATGTATTTTAACTATTTTTAATCCTCACAACAACTCTGTGAGATAGGTACTATTATACCCATTACACATGTTAAAACAGACTCAGGAAAAAATAAATATCTTATCAATGACACATTTAAAAAGAAGCCAAGTGCCATAGAAGTCTGACACCAAAATATACTCTTCGTTACAGAGAGAACCTAGCACAGTTTGTGACCTATAGTCTTACCTAAACAAATATTAGTTTTTTTCCTCCAACTTTTTATTTCCTTTCTTCTATTACTGTCTCTTTTTAAATAGACCTTTTTAAAAGTGCCTAGACTTTAAAACCATAATTCTTTCTCTCTCCTTAAATTGTTTTCTCCTTATTAATTAACATGTGTGAGTGCATATACAGTACTATATGTTTGGTCTCTGTCTCTCCCATAAGATTATGAGATATCCCCAATTTAGTTTAGGATTAATGCTGCTTCATTTTAATCCATCTAAGAATTGCTTTGGTGAAAATAACAGTATTTTTTCATAGTTACAAATACTTTTTAAGCCCCTAATAATGTGCTTAAAATGAGTCAACATCTCCCACTATACAGCCTTGAAACCTTTTCTTATTTGCCCTAGTATCATGGAAGTTCAAATTAAAGTGTCTGATGTACAGTGTAATTTGAATTGTGAACTCATAAGTCATATGACTACATGGACAAGATTAGTAGCAAAAATCTCAGTAAGCTGAGATATCCCTGCTCATCAATTGGTTGATGCGTCTCTAGCTTACAGGGCATTGCAACGTCCTCTCCTCACATGTTCTTAGTTTACCGAGCTGCCAATAAGGAAAATCTGGGCTTAAGAGTTACTTTCACTATTGATTATCTATTTTAGTTTGGATAAGCCAATTTCTCTTAGTTTCTACATCTTCACTTGGAAAATGGGGGTAACAAGCTCTACTTTGACTATCAGCAACATTTAAAAATGTAGTATAAACATTTCTACAAATGGTCTTTAAAAATAAGTAAGGGGGAAAATCGAGAGGCCGGACAAATAAATGCTGTCACATTTACTGCTGATATCTACAATGGTGGCTACAAAGAGGGAGGAGAAACTTACTATTCTTCATATTAGCTACCATTTAGTGTGTACTTCCTATTTAAGTGATCTGTATAGTCACTCTCCGATGCATCGTTGACTCTGTAATGAACACATAGTGCCACTATATGCCAAGTAACTAGGCATATACAACTATAAACAAGACAGGAACACAATAACCCTGCAAGGAACATATTATTAATTCCATTTTATAGAGTAGGATGCCGAGACTCAGAGAGGTTAAGTAGCTTAACCTATAGCTGTGAATTCTTTTCATCCATAAATTTTTCTTTGGTTAATGAGGACCTCATGAAGTCAGGACCTGCCAGTTTAGTTTACCCTGTACATCTAGCATGTCACACATTGCCAAAGAGTAGATGCTCAATAAATATTTGTTAAATACGTGAGTGAATAAGTGAATAAATGAATGAACAAATAAGAGTTTGGATGGATTATAAGAAAGACATAAGAAACTAGAGGAATGCTGATAAATTGGAATTCATTGTTTTCATGTGCATTTATATTTTCACATCCTCAACTAACCACTAGCACCACGCACATAGTGACCAAATGCAAAGGTGTAGTTATTTGGCAGACCAGGCACTGAATACTAATTTAAGGTTATATGCTGTCCTTTTAAACACAGCTCAAAAACTTTACATCAACATCTGTGTAGCATGACTATCTAAACTTCCTTTTTATGTTCTTAGTTCTATTGTGATGACAAGCCATAACAAAAACTTGCTGATTGAGTGCAAACTGCTGAGCCATTCAGTATTGATTCTTTGATTAATTATTAATGAAAGAAACATATTTTATCTTTGGAGCACAAATGGTTTAAGGCACAGTGTCTATCATCCAGCATCCTTACTTATTTTTATAGCAAACCTGTCATCTGAGTTTGTCTAGATCACCACTTAATTTAACTGTGCCTTTCTTTCCTTATCTTTCATATAGAGATACTGGTACAAATCTTTCTCAAAGCCATTATGAGGAACTTCTTTAAAAGAATGAATGTTAAATTACTACTTCAATATCCCCAGTCGCATAATCAAATAATTTATATCTTCCCTCCCCACCACCACTTAGAGTTCAAAGAAATGAATGGTTATACAAATTTAGCATCTTTCTTGAGTGATTGAAGTGCCCACCCCTTTATCATCTCAGAATACTCGGTTTACTTATTTTCAAGTTACGTAGTGATATGTGAAGATCTTTTAACAGTGAAATTTCTGTGCAGCGGCCATCTTTTATAGTTTACAAATAGGAGACATATTGTCAAATAAGCCTGTAGACATTGGGCACATTTGCGAACTATTTACTTTTTCAAGGAATGAAAAAGAATCCACCTCAGCCAAAGACTGGGCAATGTTTTCTTTTGTCTTTAGGTGAATTGAAATTGAAATGAGTTCAGGCATCAAGCCAGTTCTCTTCCTAGTCCTCCCCTTCCAGCTGAAGAAAAGCAGTTAGTGGAAATTATGCTGCCTATTCCTACTCACAAAAGGAAACAAATGTTCCAGTACAAAGTCAGTAGGAGGCATTTGATACCAGATGAAGTCTCTTTTCTTTCATGGCACTTGGATTTGTCCATAAACACACCCACACTTTTCAAGAAATTGTTGGGTTTTTTTTAGGTTCTAAGTAAGGTCTAAAGGTGAGCTAATAAAATTTTTTAAGAAAAATATAGAGAGATTCATGTACTATTCCTAAGCATCTTTTTAAGAAGTGAAAGCTTAGACATTTATTCTCTTTTATTAAACTTAATGTGTAAACTTTTATGAACTAGGTAAAAATTAGGTAGAAATGAGGCATATCTTTGAAAAAAAAAACTTTTTTCTACATAACTTCTTTAATGTTTCTTGATTTAATCCTAGGTATAACAATCAATTAAACACCAAATACAATCCTGATTTTTAGTAAAAGTTCAATATTTTTAAATGAATAAATAATTGGATAAATGGAAGATTGAAAGAATGTTCTAGCCTACAACTGAGAATCTTTTCTTTATCTAGATGTTGTCCTGGACACTCTGACTTTCAAAATGAAAACTGTCCATGCCTGCCATGAGAAATGGTTATGTAAAAATGTTTCACCTGTGTTAGAAACTCCACCAGTGCCTTTTAGAGGAAGGTTCTGTATCTCAAAATGGTATTTAAATGTGTTATGCCTTAATATGTATCCCTGAGATTATACTTCATTGTGGTTAATGTATGTATGTGTGTATATTATATATATGAGTATATAATATATATGATATTTTTGTGAAATGTATATATACATATACAAATTCACATATACATACATGAATTTGGTGGTAGCATTCTAAAACCCTATCTGCATATGATCTAATCCATCCCTGCTTTGCCACGGTAATTAGAATCTTTGGCCTCATCCTAGGATGAGAGAGCAATATACCTTTAGTTGTAATACCCATCCAACATTAAGTGCTATGAAATGGCAATATAGGTAATAAGGTTCTGTCTCTAAAATGTTGTGCTGTGCTTTGCCACCAGAGATTTGTACCTTGACCTTCTAAAAAAGCTGCTGTTTTCAAATCAGCTTTCATTTTTTTCTGAGATTGTCACTTTTGCCATCTGGTAGGTGTATCTTCTGGGAGAGAAGGAGCTTCGTGCACAAAACCTTTCAAGGAAGCATCATTGTATAATTCGCTTGAGGTTAAAGCCAATATTCTAAAAGTTGGTTCATTTATTGTGATGTGGCAGGTATGAGAGGACTTTAAAAACACATTGTTCTTTTGAGGTGTATACATAAAAGATTGAAAGTGGCAGAATATGGCAAGTCACATTAATTCCTTAATAAGAATGATTAACCCACCTGAAGTAAAATGGTAGATCAACATTTTTTGTCAGCTCTACTTACTCTTGGACTTCAGTCTCTGAA
Source organism: Pteropus vampyrus (assembly GCF_000151845.1). NCBI lineage: Eukaryota > Metazoa > Chordata > Mammalia > Chiroptera > Pteropodidae > Pteropus > Pteropus vampyrus. The sequence goes on along the minus strand of NW_011888865.1, from coordinate 243,877 downwards.
AGCTATTTTAGGAAATCAAAGAAGTGAATGGGAAATATCTTTTTGTTGCCTGAATCATAAAAATAAAATTTATTTCCACCGCGGAATAGAAGTAAATACTCCATATTTCTGCTTCTGCTTGTAAAGGATAAGTAAAGAACTGAAGAGATTTTTATATTCTGGTTAAGTATCTTCCAAAAGAAATATTTTCCTTTCTGGTACACTCCGATTCAGTTTATTTACTTTACATTCAGATGTAGATGTATTCTAGAGTTGATGCTGAGAATTAAATGTTTTAGATTGTGTTCTTAAATCCTTAGTCAAACCTCATATAAAAATATGAGCTTTTTAGAGAAAAATGATTAGGCAGAATTTTAATAGATGAGAGAAGACTCTAAGAGGAATATGAAGTAGATGTCAAGCCTCGTTTTCTTTTAAAGTCTGGATTCTGCCCATGATTAGGGAGTTAGGGAAACCATGGGGGTGAAATAGTTCCTTCAGGAGGCTTCTATTGGTCAAACTATTGTGCACCTCATGATACCACAGGAGACTGAAAAAGTTTTTTTTTTCTTCAAAAGGTGAACTGCTTAGTCTTTTGTAATTGGTAGAAACAAGAATAAGTAGAAAGAAGCAGATATTTAAATATCTATTTTAAGAAATAATTAAGATAAAACCCATGAAATGCTTAACATAGTAATGATCAATGAAAATAAAGCTCTCATTCATTCATTTATTCAGCAAATACTTACTGCCTATTTACTATGTGTTCATAAGTAAAATGAACATAGTCCCTTATCTATATATTTAATCTTTATAATGTATTGTGATAACTATGGCAGCAGAAGCAAGATCGGTGTACTATGGGAGCACAAAGAAAGATCATCTAAACCCAGTAGGTGTTCAAGCATTGCAAGACAGATGATTCTTGGGCTGAGTTTAGAAAATTGGGAGTAGAAGCCATGAAGATGTAAATGACATAATTGTGTTTGGGAGGTTATAAAAAGGAATAGAGAGGAAGAATAGAGGAAGATGGGATATGAGGAAAGAAGGTGTAGCTCAAGAAAGGCTTTTGTGTGATGAGCAAAGAAGGTAAACATTATTCAATAGCTAAGGACACCCATTTGTTTAGTACTTTGTAAGAGTTAGATCATGAAAGAAGAGTTAAAGATTGACTTGGTTCTCAGGGAGCTCTGATTAAAAAAATAATAATGTATTAAGAAAAGTCAGAATTATAAAACAAGCTGGCCAATAAAAGGTAATATGTGGTTGTGTCGTGCTAAATTGCATGGTACAGACTTTTCCACTTCAGCATAGGCACCACCTCAAGATCCTTTTCAGCTCAGTACTCCCAGAAGTTTGCATAGTTTGTTAGAACTGGCACATAACATAAAAAGCATTCTCAATTCCTAATCTATAATAGTGTGAAATAAAGTAGACCCAACCTAGTTGAAAGAGCACAGTCTTAAGATGAAAGACCCAGGTGAAGAACTGAGTATCCCATTAAGTTTCTTTGCATTCATTTCAAATTCATTCAGTTATTCATCTCACTCTCTCTATTTTGGGGATACCTGTGATGCACACAAGGTTTGGGGCTTGACGAAGATAAATCAGAAACAATTGCTGACTTCATGTTCTCGAAGATTAGGCTAAGAGATAATGAAAATACACATATACACCAAGACAAGATAGGAAGTGGGAAGTGCCTAAGAAAAGGTGTAACCATCTTCTCTGGTACCTTGGAGGAGGGACAATTGCTTCCAATTGTGAGGATTGGGTTGGTGTGAGATGAAGTGAGACTTCCCCAAGCAAATGATGGTTACTCCAGGCCCTGGATAGGCAGAATTCAAATAGAAGGAGAGGGAAAGTATGTGAGCAAAGCTGCAAGGTTTATAAGGCTTATATATATACATAGAAAAGTGAGTGGTAGAGTTGGTTAGGGTGACCCCTAGGTGGAAAACGCCAGCAGGAAATGAGGGTAGAAAATCAAGGTGGAACCTGATCATGAAGTGCCATAAATGTTATGCTAAATAAATTTAGATTTTATTATCTAGGCAATAGGGAGCCAATGAATGTTTATTTTCTCCCTCTGGCATCTATTTGGCATATGTATATATTCTGCTTCCTCACAAGATTGTAAGTTCTGTGATACCAGAGCCTTAAGCATTAATATCATGTACATAGTATGTATTCAAATTAAGTGGGAGAGAGATGTAATTTTTATTGAGTACCTTTTATGTGTCAAACAATATTAGATGCTTTTACATATGAAAACATTTTTTTCAATAGTCTAACAATCACTTCTTTAAAATGATAAAAATAAGATCCAGAGAAGTTAAGAAACTAGCACAAGGTCACACAATTAATTAATAAAATGAGGCTTCAAAGTCAGATCTGTCAGCTCCAAACTTTTACTCTTTTCACTATATTATAGTGTCTCATTGATTGAAGGAGTCATTCATTTCTTAAATACATATTTCTCTCTTTTCATTAAATTTATTGGGGTGACATTGGTTAATAACATTATACAGGTTTACATGTGCAATTCTATAATACATCATCTGTATGTTATTCTGTGTGCTCACCACTCAAAGTCTAGTCTCCTTCCGTCACCATGTATTTGACCCCCTTTATCTTTTTTTCCTTCCCCTTTCCCCTTTCCCCTCTGGTAACTACCATACTGTTGTTTGCATCTATGAATTTGTTTCTTTTGTTTGTTTATTTGTCACTTTCTGTTTTATATCCCACATATGAATGAATCATATGATTCTTCTTTTCCATATGACTTATTTTGCTTAGCTCGATACTCAAGATCCATCCATGCTGTCAGGAAATGGCAGTATTTCATTCTTTCTTATGGCTTTCTTAAGGCTTGTTTACCCAATAATCTGACACAGGGCACTTAGGTTGTTTCTACATCTTGGCTACTATAAATACTGATGCAATAAACATAGGGGTATATATGTCTTCATGGATACATTTTTTCAAAACTTTTGTGTAGATACCCAGAAGAAAAATTGCTAGGTCACATAGTAATTCTATTCTCAATTTTTTGAGGAATCTTCTTACTGTTTTCCATAGTAGCTGTACCAATTTACATTCCCATAGCAGTGTATGAGGGTTCTTTTTTTCCCTACAACCTCTCCAACACTTGTTATTATTTGTCTTGTAGATAATAGCCATTCTAACAGATGTGCACTGGTGTCTCCTTGTGGTTTTGATTTGCATTTCCCTAATAACTAGTGAAGTTGATCATCTTTTCATACGTCTTTTGGCTATTTGTATGTCTGCTTGGGAAAAATGTCTTTTCAGGTCTTCTGCTCATTTTTTTTATTGGATTGTTTGTTTTTTTGTTCTTGAGTTCTTTATATAGTTTATATATTAGCCTCTTATCGGACATATTGTTTACAAATATCATCTTCCATTCGTTTGGTTGCCTGTTTGTTTTGTTGATTGTTTAACAAATTTTTTTTGAATGCTTATGTATGTGCCTGGTGCTGTTCTAGGAACTGGGAATACGGTACAGTGATGAACATGACAGAAGAGTCCCTGCAGTGAGAGAGTCAGACAACAACAACAACAAAATAAGCCAATAAAATAAGTTCAGATGATGATAAGTGATATGAAGAAAATGACAAGTGGACAAATAGGGAGTGATGTAGAGTGGTGGTGAGTCAGGGCAGGCTCCTTTGAGATGATAACACTTAAGCTGACTTCTGAAGAATAACAAGGGTACAAAACTCCTGGCAGTAAATATAAAAGCAAACACAAAGCACTCAAGGCAGAAATAAACTTGAACTTGAACCTCTATGGTTAGAAGACCATAATAGGAACTTGATGACTGAAGCGATGGAGGAGAGTAAAAGTGGAACTCAAAGAGGAAATAGATATTTGTGACTTAAAAAATTTTGCCCCCTACAAAAACTATAGGATTTAGATATTAACCCAAATTCTTAGGGTTGCAAACAAAGCAAAGGCACCTCAAGGGGAATGGAATACATGCAGCTTGCCTTTTCCTACCTTCACCTCCCTTCTCCCAGCATATGCCTGCGAGGGAACGTGGAGTCCATTTGCTCCCAGAACATATTTCTGTTTCCTGGGTCTAGCACTGTGAAGTTAGGGTTGTTGAATACCAATGAACAGATTTTGAGACCAGTGACAACGTGGCTGAGGTGAGTTTAGACTCTAGACCCCAAAAAATGTTGATCTCAACATAGCTCTGATAATTATATATGGGTTTTTTTTGTGTGTTTTTGTTTTTGTTTTTGTTTTTGTAAAGGACACAGACTCTGCAAATGACATTGCCTTAAAAATAAAATTAAATTAAAAGGGCTTCGACATTTTTCCCAGTGCCAGTGGTCCATGTATATGTTGAATAGAATAAAAATGTTTGCTATAGATTCAGCAGAGCTTTAAGTAGCCTTTGTCTAATGCTTTGCTTGCTGGAAGAATGTGAAGCCACACTAGGCACAGAGGAGCTTGCGCTCCAGTTTTTAAACAGGTAGCCTATACATGCTTTTAAATTCTCAGTGCTGCTGCCGAAAAGCACTTCATGTTGAAAATCCTTTTGCTTTAGGAGCTAGTCCTTTATTTTATGTTCTGAGGTGGTAAATCATATTATTAACCTGGTAAGTATTAAACAGTGATAGACCTACCTCTTCCTTCCCTTCCTCAAGCATTCTGTTGCCTCAGCTCCTTAGGTTCTCTTTTAAACTAAGACAAATGGATGAGAATCAAGGGTGGTTTCAGGAAGCTATAATACGGGATAGCACTTATTAAGCACTGGGTGTACAATAGGCTTATCAGCATTTATCGTGTCCTTACAGTGTACCATGTTAAGTGCTTTATGAGAATTATAGAGTATTTCCAGAAGCAGTTCTTAAACATTTTGGTCTCAGGACTCTTTTTTTACTGAGGAGCTCTGTACTCTTTATATGCATTTTATCTATCAATATGTATCATATTAGAAATTAAAACTGAAACTTAAAAAATTTTATTAATTTGTAAATAACAATTAATTCATTACATACTAATAAGTAACTTTTTATAAGACTTAACTATATTTTCCAAAACTAAAAGGTTAGCAAGAATACTGACATTGTTTTACATTTTTCAAATCTTTTCTATGTCTAGATTAATATAGTACATCTAGAGTCTCTTCATCTGTGTTTACTCTGTTGTACATGATCTTTTAGTCAAAGTGAATGAGGAAAATGTGGCTCTTTCACAGATCTATGAACGGAGAAAGGCAAAATATTTTTATAGCCTTTTCAGGTAATTGTGGCTATTCCTCTTTAATGTTACACTAAAACTTGACAAATGGTTCTTTTTTACAGATTAGCTGCATTGAGGAATCTGAAATCACATCAGTGAACTTTTTGTACTAGGTTACGCTAAAATTCATTCATCTATCTTACACTTTAAATGAACCTTTATTCATGCATGGGTTTGTAATATGTATTGGCTAGTAGGAAAATATTGATTCTCCGAGTTATGTAGATTATCCAAATGTTGACATATTTCATTATGCAACATCAAAAATTCCAATTTCTCAATATTACTACCCATACCATCAGAAAAGTTGGGAAGAATTAGGAAACTCTTATGTACATGGTGGTAGATGCAAGGTTTTCCAAATTCTAATGTTGGATTGAAAACTCAAATTTTACAATTTTCAACAAATACCATCAATTCCTTTCTTGAACAAACAAACTCACTTTACTAACTCTTAGGTTGTCAAATACTCAAGACTGTATAATCTTAGTTGGTATATCAGTCATTCTTTCAAGTAAAAATGGCACTCAATGAAAATGTGGATAGTTTCACTTGCAACTCGATTACACAAATTTTTTTTTTTTCTTGAGAAAACATATGCGATATACAGAAGTGCTTGAGGCATACCTCTCATTTCATCACATAGAATATTATGGACTCAAAGATTTCGATTTTATGAAATCAATAATTTTCACTGCTTCATCAAAGATATTAAGTGAAACTGACTTTTTTTTCCATTGTGAATGTTACGTTTACTGAAAAATTCAGTAAATACGAGTGCATTTTGATGTCACTGTCTTGACATTTATGCTAAAGCACCAACAGTTTTATCCACCATTGCTTTAGCACCATCCATGCAAAGGTAAACACAGTGAGAAAGACAAATAACATCCTATTATTATGAAAATACCTTTGATCTTGAAGATGCTTTGACTACTGCTAGTTTATAACCAACCAAACTATTATTATTTCCTTTTTTTCAGATAAAGAAACTATAGTTTAGAGAACTTAAGAGAATTGTTCAGGTCACAGGCCAGGATATGGTAGAGGTAGGATCTAAACAAAGTGGGAATGATTCCAGAGCTTGCTTAATTCATTTCAAGAGAGTGACACCTAATAGCTGATAACAAATGCCCATTTCCATCCCTCTTGGCCTCGTCAAGATTGGTAGAGGTAGGGGTATGGATTGTTGTGTCAGGGTCACAATTGGTTATTCTCAAGTTACTATTTCAAAAGAGAGTTATTTTTAAGAGACTTAAGTTTGTAGTTGTAGCAAGTGAGCACCTACAGTACTGCCAAGAAATAGTAGAAAGAAAGAATAAGTGTACACTGCCAGAAATTTTTTTAAAAGTCTAGGAATCAGCCTTTTAAAAAATCCTCATGGTTCAGTAAAGAGTGAAAAGAATAAGATTGTTTTGTTCAACAGTTTGTGGTTTTCAAAGATTTGGAATAGAAAAGAAGATATAAATTGCTGATTTGAGAGAAAATGGGAATATTATACTTGTGAAACCCAATGAATCAAAAGAAATGGTGTATAAAGTGATCATTCTCAGATGTTGGCATTTTGCAATATCCTGGGCAATAGGAAATGAGGAAATTATCTAGAATAAAGGCAGTGGGAATAGAAAGAAAAGGATAAAAACAAGAGATACCCAAGAGATAGAATCAACAGAACTTGGCAGATGATGGATGAGAGGGCCCAGGGAAAGAAAGAGCCAAAGATAAATTTAAAATATTATGCCACGCCTACACTGTTTCTGTGTATATGGCACATCTCCCCAATTAGGCTATAAGCTCCTTGACAAAAAGGACTACATCTTTTATTTTCCTTTGTTCACAGAATTTGATACAATTTTGAGTACATAGTAGATAGTCAAATAAATAAATGAAGAATTAATTAGATGATTCAAACTTTAGCCCTCTGACATTAAACCAAATCACCTCTGATAGGTCCCTTCATCTACCTTTCCTTGTTAGCTCGTTAACATAAATTATTTTAAATATTGTTCAGTTTAGTTTAATCCAACAAATGTTAACTAAGCATTGCTGTCATCAAGAATTAGACTGAGAGCTAGAAATACAGTGGCAAATAAATATAGTGTGACCTCTTCCCTCCAGATACTAAAAATCTAGAGGAAGAGATACACATATACAAATAACTTTGTGGTCTTAGTCACATTATGAATGAAGTTGTGTGGAATCATAGAGAAAAGGGCTGTCTCTTCTGCCTGAAGCAGTTGGAGAAAACATTGCAGGTAGTATTTGAGGTGAATTTTGATGTTTGAATAGGAATTTGACAAGAGAAGGAGAGAAGAAGCATTCCAGGCAGAGGGAGCAGTTCAGTTCAGTTCAAGCAAGAGTTTATTGAGTTCTTTTCACATATAGGTTCAACATGATTCTGGCATAGAAAATAAATAACTCAGTTTTGATGCTTGAGATTGATGCTTACACTAGAATAAAGAAGATAAACATGCAAACAAGTACAATATGTTATAATTGTGCAATAATAAGCTTGTGAACTAGGCACCAAGTAATATAGAGAAAAATGAAGGGAAAAATGAGCTCCTGTGCTGGGTCTGGAGTTTTTTGTTTATTTGTTTGTTTTTTACTTGCAGCCAAAGGGTATATAAGGCTACACAAAACAAAGTACAAGTTAGTTGAATAGTGAGCAGTTTACAACATGGTGACCCTTAGATAGTATCTCTGGCTTGCAAATATATTTTCTTTAGTCCTCACAATGTTGACCTGTTTGGCAGCCATGGAATATGCCTCACAAACTGCCAGGTATAGGCAGCATAATTGATTAAGAGCATATATAATTTTCCAACATTTAAAAATTGATATTTTACTTAAGAAAATTTGATTCTTGACTTCTCTCAGATGGAGGAGGGTGACAATCTTTCAACATTAGGCTCCCGTTCTAGAGCATCCACCATCCATAAGACCTGAATAGCACTTGATTTCTTTAGGAGAGATATATAATCAGCCCCCACTTCTCCTTATTTTATTCCCAATACGAAGACCATTTACTGTCTAATCACACTCTTGCTCTCCTGGGCCCACTTCACTCTCCTATGTGTCTTGTCTGCCTTCATAGCATATGAGTTTGAGATCCATTATTTTGAGCTCATTCCACCATAAGGTTAGAGTGAAGTTAGTCAGGCCTGGAAGCCAAATGAACAACAAGGAAAAGCAATGAAGTTCTAAGTTGGGGTAGTGGTAATAGAAGTTTAAAGTAGCTAGATGAATTTGGAAGATATTTTATGGGTAGAATCAACAGGACATAATGTTTAATAAAATGTAAGGACTGATGGGCAGGGAGGAGTCAAAGATGACCATAAGGCTTCTTATGTGGTAACTGACTGATTCGTGAACTTCCCCATTTCTGCCTTATTTTCTATATACCCAAACTATTCTAAACAGATGTCATTTTAATCTTTCGTATGCCAGGAAGTTCTCAGAGAATACAAGCAGAGATGTGAATGTAAATAGAAGATGTAATGAGGTCGTAAGAGAGAGTCTCCATTATTACCAACTCACATTGGAAAAATGATCAAGTTGATACTATATTGGGAACTGTTGACAAATTTATATTAAGTTCTAGTGACATTTCAGTTAAATACTGTTGCAGGGAACAAGATAGATGTTCCCTGGAAATTTTATAGTTGGAGCATCATTGACAACATCCTAAATCAGATCTTAAGAATTCACAGCTCAATATTATAGTTGATCTCAAATTACTTTCCTTGCTTTCTGACTCATTCCACTCATCCTAGTATTAATTTAGCATGAGCACTATTCTTGAATTAATCATGCTAACATATCACGTTTATCATGTTATTTCTTAATAAGAAAACCTAGTTTATCCATAGAAACCAAACTCCTAGCTCTGACATTGAGAAAATGTTTACATATACCCTCAAAAATTTGTTGTGAGGCTTAAAAGAAATAACTGCCTGACATCTATTCCTAATATTTCTTCAATTACTCACCTACTGTCATTCCAGTATCTTAACTATTCTCAAGATCTAGCACTGTGCCTGGCCTACAGGAAGCACTCAATGAGTGTTTAATATTGTCAGTATTCTTTCTCAAGATCTCAGTTTTCTGCCACTTCATTGACACTGACAGATTTCTCAAACTTGAAAGGATCCAAACTGCATTCTTGATTTATTTCTCCCAAACTGGTTTTCTTACCTGCATCACAGTCTTCTCCATATCATATGTGGCGGCCCTGTCCAGCTATGCATAGTCTTTGATTTTTCTGTTTTCCTCGCACATTCCAACCTTGAATAAGTTCTGTCAATTCTACCTCAAAATCATGTCTCAAATCTCTCTATCCCCACTGCTACCAGCCTACCAGCTGCCATCAATTTCTGACCTGGACTGCTTCAGCTGGTCTCTCTGTCCCCCGCTTTGGCTCTCTCCAATAACTTTTTAAACAGCAGCAAGTGTAATCTTAAAATCAGATCATGTTACTTCCCTGTTTGAAATCTTCATGACGCTAAACCTTTATGGTGTATTACTGGCCCCAAGTGTCTCACCCCTGCTACTCTAGCTAACCTCATTTCTCCCTTCCTTTCCTTGTCACTCTATAGCTGTTCTGCTCTCGTTTCAGTTTTTTGAACAGGTCAAGCACTTTCTTCTTTTTAGGGCTTGGTACATCATGTTCCTCTACCTGGAACTCTCTTAACTGCAATGCTGCCTCACATCATACCCCCCTTTCACCTCTACTCTAGGTCTTTCTTTACTTTCGCTGAACATTTTTGGCCCTTTTTTCTTCTTCTCCAATTTTTCTGTCTCTATCTTCCAAGGAAAGTTTAGTGTTAGCAACAAAGCACTATGATTTGATCATTACTTTAATATACTCCTATGACTTTTATTACACTCACATGGCTATCAGTGAGTGCTTCTTCATCTCTGAAATCTTGAACCCTGAAATACCACAATGTCCACAGCCTGCTGCCCGCTCTTCTATTCCCTGTCTTTCATAAATCTATACTTTGACTTTGTTATGGTCTCAGTCTTTCTATCCACTTCTGTTCTTCCACCCTACAATCATCCTCATTTGTCCTCTTCCTTTTCTGTTTTTTCTGATTTATATTACTAATTCTGTTGAAAGTCAACTACATTTGATTTTCACACCTCAGCCCCAGAGCCACCAAATCTTTCATTTTCATTGTTCAGGGTGACTAAGTTTATGGGAGAAGATCCCATAATCACACTGACCATGTCCCACCTCCGTGCTGCTCAGCTGACCCTTACAGATCTCAACCTGTCTCTCACCTCACAGTTGTAATTCTAACCCTTTACTGCTTTACTTAAGTTTCCAAATTTATTCTAGATTTTTCCTTCTGATGTCCTGACATCTAAATGTATAAAGCAAAGACATGTTGTCAGTCAAGAACTCTTTCAGCTTCCTTCTCCTCTACCTTGAGATAACAATTTAACTTTATTTATGGGAATTTGGTCATTTTCATTTCAAATAAAAGGGTATTCCTCTCCCTACCTAAGGTATGCTCTCAAAAAACCACCTTTTATTTCTTTTTTTGTTAGACAACTTTTACAAGTATAATACTTATGTATGCGTTTATAGTAAGATATAAGGAAAATTTAAAGATGGATTCACTCAAGTTGACAAAAGTAAAAAAAGATCTATAAATCTGATTTCTATTGATAACTACTAATAATGTGTTAGTGGAGAAATACTTCCAAATTTTTTCTATACGTGTATATTACAAAGTGATTATAATTTAAACCCTATATTGTATTCTATTTCCTAAAGATCTTTCATCTCATAATACTATTGTATTCCTTCATGTGTCTATACTTAACACATGTATTTAACCAGTACCTATGGTAGGACTCAAAGAATGGGAGTAGGTACTATTCTCACTCTTCCTTTAGGATTTTGCTTCCTGTACACTCTCCATCTCTTCTGTACCTTCAATCTTACTTTCCAAGGGCTTCTTCCCTTTAGCCCAGACATGCTTGAGCCCCTACCCTCCATCCTCTAAAATCTTTTCTCTGTTCTGTCTCCTTCTCATTGGACACTACCATTAATCTCTCCTAAGAACAAAACTCTTTCACAAAAACAGCAATCTGCCTTTACTAGATTGCCCTTTACTTCTTAAGAGTTATTTGGCCTACTGTAATCTGTCATTCTCTTCCCCCCTGTTTGTTGAAACTGCTCTCTCTCCAGTTCCCCATTCCCTTAAAACACTTTACTATAAATTATTAACACTACGATCCTATGATACCAAACCAACAGTTACAAATTTCCAAATGCAGATTTCCTGATGGCTTCTCTACTCAGCAGCTTCTAGAAAAATACAATTTAATATAGCAAACTGTGGACATTTTAAATGCAGCTCCTAAAAGTTGTGCTTAAGTGAAAACAGGCATCTCTTATTTCTAGATCGAGAACTGTTTCAAGTCGTGAGTTGTTTTTTGTTTTGTTTTTAATAATAGAAATATAATACTGCAACAATGCTTTGGACACAGATCTTTGCACACATCTCTGATTATTTCTTTAGGATAAATTTCTAGAAATGAATTTCTATATTAAACACTATTTTAAATTAGTAACATAGCATCTAAAAATCAAAGAAATTCTTTGTCAATAGAATGTTCTGTAAATGCATATGATTATAATATCACTTTATTTTATTTTCCTCTTCTTATTTGTAACCCCATTTGGGGGTGATTTTCTTTTGGAGAGCAAATTTTTAATGAAAAAGGAACTTTTTTGAGGATGTTGTATTTATATTTACAACCATCAATTAAATGGCAAAGTGTCTTTCCTTTTTGCTGATTCTTTTTCTGAGAGGGATGTAGTGTAGTGCATAAAAGGGAAGTACAATTTGGCTGGGAAGTGGACTTGTGTTCCCGGGTGAGAGTCAGCAACTGTGGAGGACTGCGAACTAGGAGAAAGAATGGCCCATGCCAGCCACATTCATCAGTCATGGAATCTGCCCAGCTGCAAGGGAATAACAGCCCACCCAGAACTCTGTACAGGCCTGCCCTCACCAGCATGGCACCTCACATTTTCCATCAACTGGGTCAAGTATCAACATTTGGTTAATTAGTCACAATTTTCAGGATCTAAGGGTGTCAGCCAGGGGTCTGCCTGTTCACATGGAGAGATTGTTGCTCAGAGGAGAGATGTTCAGGGGTCTGCCCCTGCAGCTGGCTGGCTGTAAGATGATTGTCAGGGGACTGGAGTGATTCAGCCATGGGGAACAGCAGGCAATAATTTCACTGTTGCTTTTTATCTGTCCCTCTCTCCATTGAATGCTGCTGGCTGGTAGCAAAGACCTAAAAAGGAAGACTGAAAGATAACAATAAGGGATTTGGGAAAGCGCTTTAAATAATTTCCTTAGCTGAATTCAGATGAACCTCCTCTAAAGAACCATGGTGAGTGGCCAGGCCCAGCTGGCAGACTGGTTTTAATTACACATAATGCTTTTTGGAATCCATGGGACCAGAAACACAGCCCCAGTTTCAGTCTATCTCTACCTACCTCTTTTCATTGTGGACTCTTTGATTCATTTATTCTTTTCTTCAGAGTATATTTGATGGTGGGGGGATGTATATTAGTAAATGCCATAGCCACCATATTCTCCAGCAATTCTAAAAACAATGGTTAAATGTTGCTACATTGTCATCAAAACCGTTATTTTAAAGACTGATCGATTCATAGAATGACTTTAAAATACAACAGTAATCCACTTCCCCCTGTAAAAATTCCTAAAGCATTCCTTTTTTTTTTTTTTTTCTGTTGGGAAAAGCAGTTTCCTACAAATCTAAACAGAGAACCAGAAGAATCCTTTAAAGTCATCCAGTTTAACTTCTCAATAGACACTGGATCGCTCATGTCCAGTGACTAGCCAGATGCTCATTGAGGGAAGAGTCCCCTCTACCTTTTAAAATAGCTCAATTTGGACAGCCTTATCTCATCATTCATTCTTCACCTAAGCCACAATTTGAAAACCTAAGCTTTCTATTTTTATTCTTATAGCCATAAGAAAACAAAATAGCTTTTACTTCTACATTATATTTCTTAACACACTGTAGACTTTTATTATATCCTTTCTTACTCTTCCCTTTAGGGCTTGAATATCCCCCATAAGTTGATTTGTCTGTTCATTCATTCATCAAATATTTGTTGAAAGATACTATGTGCCAAACCAGGCACCAAGAAAAAAAAAAAAAAGATAAACACGGTTCCTGCGTTCTGCAAGCTCAGTTTGAAGGAAAGATAGACTCATAAACATATAACTTCAAAATAACACAGTGCATGACATAGATAAGCATAGAAATCTACAAAAATTCAAAGAAGAGTGATTTACCCAGAGAAGAGGAGTTGGGGTGATCATTTAATATTTCTTACAACAGATGCCATCTGAGCCTTATCTTAAAAAGTGGGAAGAAATGGGCCAGTCAAGGGGAAGATGGGAAGTTTCTGGTGGAGAAAACAGCATGAGTAAAAGCCAAGAGACAAGTTACAGTATGGACTATGCAGGAAAGAGCCAGCAGTTCAGTTCAGTGTCCTTGGGGGTAAAAGTATAAAACTGGAGATAAAAGTAATAGGTTAAGAGCTAGATCATGAATATCTTTGTCAAATGACTAAGTTTTGAGTGCTCTCTCCAAAAATATTAATATTGTTAGGAGAAAGCATTTGAGTATCTCCCAGTCTCTGCTTGCCTCCTTCCCTACCCCCATTAATCAAGAAATTTTTATCCCTGAGGTGCCAACTCTAGTAATACCAATACACTCTAATTGATTTACTTGAAGTTAGACCCAAATTGCATTGGAGAGACTCATCTTCCCATCTTTTTCTTGTAAAATCTCTAGATCTTAGAGAAATTGTCTCATAAGTTACCTAAATGTTGTCTTGGTGATTATCTATATGACAATGTAGTTGAGGTTATATAATGAAAACCACCAGGTACCAGGCTATCACTGCCTTGTCTGTTCTCCCTTGAATTCTGTGAAGGCAGAAATCACCCCTGTAGCTTTAGTTTTTAGTACAGTCACATAGGAAAAACTCATCCAATACTGATACAATCATCTAGTGTCAATAGATAATTAAAAACAAAAATGAATTTATTTAAACTCCTCTCTGAAAAACCTCATGATAAAGATTCATCTCATCTAATTCTCTCCTTGCTTTCTTCATTCCAGCCCTATGGTCTGTTTTTGGGGGTTTTTTTTTTTGTTTTTTTTTTTTGGACCTGACATACCTTTTCTCACCTAAGAAATTTTACATATGTTCTTCCCCTTGCCTGGAACAATCTCTCCCCATTTCCAACTCTCACCTTGACCCCCTTAAAGATAACTGCTATTCACCTTCTGGAAAAGCCCCTATGTTTGGTTCTCCTGTTACCTACTCCTGCACTCTGTACTTCCCCTTCATATGCCTCATAAAATGACATATCACTGTTATAACTCCAGGGCTTGGTCTAGAGCCTGGCACAGAGCTGGTGCTTAATACATATTAAAACCATGATTACATGACTGCTACTAGGTAATATCTCTGTTCAATGAGCATTAGAATTTTTCAAAGAACAAACAAAATTTGAGAGATGTTAGAAGTAAAAAGGTATGGGATATTAGTTGCCATGGTTTAATTATTAATTTAAACCTTTCACCATTGATTTATTAATTTGAACTTTTCACCATAAATGTACAATTGTGAAAACACCCCTCTAGAATTTAGAGTTTTATTAATCCAATAAAAATTGCTAAACAAAATTGTTTGACATTTGAAGTGGTATATAACTGTCAAGTTATAGCTGACCTTATCTTGACATTGAACTTTTTTGACTAATTGAATGCTTTAATTAATTTCTCTGCATTAACTACTAAGTTCTTAGTCATCATCTCTTTTTGCCCAAGAGCAGAACTTAATCAAGTGATCATCAATTTAGTAAGCTGTATTCGTCATAAGAGTATATAGAGAAATTAAATATCCAGTGACAGGGGACTGTTCAAATAAATGATAGTATATGACCTTGATTAAGTATTACTTAGTCACTTAAAATGAATACTTATAAAGACTACCTAGCTGCATGGAAACAAAATATAATGCAGATGCTGGAAAAAAAATCAAAACATAATATGGAAATATAATGTAGCTGTGGAGATGGAGATTAAGATAATATGTAAATAAGAAATATGTTAAAAAAGATGGAGTTTGTGAACTTGGGGGAGACTTTTAATTGTTTTACATGCAAATTTCAAAAGGCTATATGTACCTTAGATGTCAATAACTATAATTTGCAAGAGTAATTATGAAAGCTTTATTAGAATATAAACCATTCAAATTTACATGCTGCATCAGTAACATTCCTTTTCTATATCCACTGCAAATTAAAACCTGTTTATTACTGAAAAGTATCTCACATTTATTATGACTCTAGAAGGGACCCTGACTTCTGAAGTCAAAAGTACTTTGTTACATAGGAATACATTTAATCGATGGATAGGCAATATTAGATCAATACTAAAAATAAAATAAAAACACCCAAATGTTACTACTCTGACAAATCAAATATTTTTTATGTTACTGTTTCCTTCTGTTCTTTTTGGTATGTATTTTTTTTTTAATTGACACTAATGACTTTTTTGTATTTTTTAATTAGTAAGTAAGCTTTTATTTCCTACTTTACAATTATCATTTTAATTGCTGTATAAAGGAAGCATTTCTTAAAAGCAAAAATGTAAGGCCCTTTGAATAAGCAAAAACTTAAGGTCCCTTGAATTCTTGCAGCACAGGAACAAACTCCCTGACCTTCCTTTGTCTGCTGATAGAGCACTTTATAGCTTTGCATACAAGGCTGTTATCACCTGATTTCCATTTGAGTAGTAAAATGATAATGCAGAATGCAAAGGGAACTAGGTTTGGGTGACAGCCACATCATTTAATGTCTACTTATTATTTCTACAGGGGAATTCTGGCCTGGGATTCAGTATTGCTGGAGGGACAGATAATCCCCATATTGGAGATGACCCTGGCATATTTATTACGAAGATTATACCAGGAGGTGCTGCAGCAGAGGATGGCAGACTCAGGTAAAGATTGGAAATGTTAGAATTATTTGGAAAGTAAACCTGCCACATCAATGAAACACGTTTGTAACTTTGAAGAATAATAATTCTACAAAAGTTCTGCACTTGAAAGAGAAGGCTGTCAAAGCAAGCTTTCTGCAATGACTTTGCAGATCTCTTATTATTTATTGGGTTTCAAACAGTATTTTATTTGTACTCGTTGATGGCTACCACATTCAACAACAGGCCAGGCACTGTGAGGAGGGAATGCAGATATATCTTTTGTTTCATCGAGCCTTCTTCAGTCTAATTGGAAAGAAGAATCTTATGAGTTGATGAGCAAATAATAAAATGTATAGAAAAATAATATATTTAAGTAATAGTAGCAAATGATGCAATGTTATAGACACTGTTTGTATTTACAAATTCAGCAAACATTTATAAGGGCTTAAAGTAGAAGTTTAAACAACACCTAAAATATAATTCCACAGGAAGACTCCATTCTAGGTCTTAAATAATAAGATTTTGCTAACCCTGCAAATATGAATGAGAACTCAGAGGGAGAAAGAACAGGTGTCTTAATGAAGTGGGAAACAAACTTGGCCGAAGACCTCAGGGCTAGATTAAGTAGGTGAACAGGGTGGAACCATAAACTTCTCAGGGCAGAGTAGTTGCTGCTTGAGTCAGGGCCCCTTTCTTTAAAGAACTAAAGATTTGAGGGTGGGTGGGGAGTGTGAATCACCCCATGGCGCAATTTGCAAATTATATAAAATTCTATCAGAGATCAAAACACTATCTAAAAGACATTGTGCATTGGAACAATTACTAGAGACTTCTCTGGGAAGAAAAACATGTATACAAAAATAATATATTTTAAGTAATATTAGCAAATTTTAGTGCCTCTACTATATTGTAAATCCTCTCAGACCAAGCAGTTATATATAGAAGTGCATCAATAAATTCTTTCTGAATTAATGAATGAGGTTTTGAATGGATGAGTGCATAAAATGATAAGAAGAAAGAGAGGGTAAATTAATGAGTAGAGGGAAGGAGGATATTGTGTCCTGCAGGTAACTATAACTTTAGCTTGTATGGAGCCACCCTGAGGAGTATGACCTAATTAGCCAAAATGTAAGCTTCATAGGCTTTCCTTACTCTGTTTTTTTATCAGTCATAAATAAGCTAATTTACTGTTTTTATTATAAAGCAGCCAAGGACAGTTTTGTTCCCTACCCAATTGTTCTGGTGCAGTGATTACTTTTGGCAGCTGCATCATTGCAGCTTGTGGAGGAGAATCACAATTTTTTTTCAGGTTCATCTGTATCTCCTAACAACAAGAAAAGAAATGAGTGACACTCCCTCAGGAAACACATGCTTTTTGACAATAGAACTTTCAAGCTGAATTGACAAAATTAGTTTCTGAGTGAGGAAATATACATGCTACAGAATGAATGATTTGAAATAGATGCTGTGTAATTCTATGAGCCATTGTGCAAACTTAGGCTTGTTCATGGCGGATACTGGAGAGGCTTCATTTCTAAAAGTGTAAAATAGAGGTGTTAGAGGATAATTCAGAAATTGGTGGGCCACCATCATTGTTTCCTACTACTCTCTACCTCGAAGTAAGACAATTTCCATCTCTTAGCCAAATTCTGACTTAAAGCTTGAGGTAGAACAGACTTTATATTATGTGCTTACCCTACAATT
Source organism: Pteropus vampyrus (assembly GCF_000151845.1). NCBI lineage: Eukaryota > Metazoa > Chordata > Mammalia > Chiroptera > Pteropodidae > Pteropus > Pteropus vampyrus. The sequence continues at coordinate 225,868 of NW_011888865.1, read as the reverse complement.
AGAATAAAAAGCAGCATCTCTGAAAATGCCACCACCCTTTGCCTGCAAGTACAGGTGGCAATAGTAAGTCTGCAAAGGTAAAAGTAAGTTCTGCTGTGTTGGAAGCATCATTCCATAGTTGTAAAAAGAGCAAACATAATGATAGCTTACATTTACTGAGCTTTTTGTATGTGTGGGGCATTGTGCTAAGATAAATAAATAGATGATAGATTGATAGCTAGATGATAGATAGATGGATGATAGAGGATAGATTAGATAGATAGATAGATAGATTGAAGATAGATAAGAGAGAGAGAGAGAGAGAGAGAGAGAGAAAGAGAGAGAGAGAGAGAGAGAGAATAAGTAGGTATAGAGATGTAAAAACAAATATAGATAAACACAGACACACAAGCTTCTATATACTATTATTATGGCCGTAAGGATATTCAGATTTAAAGACTTTAAGAAGATCACCAGCTAGCTTTGAATACATTCAAAAACTAATCCCAAATGTCACTTATGTACTCTCTAAACTCTTATTCAATAGTAGAATCCCCTATATCTCTGCCAAAAAATTCCCACAGGTAAAGTTTTCATAATATTAAGGGGAAACTCTAAACATTACAGAATTTGTTATTTTCTATCGAGCCATGGTTTTCTTTATTCTGACCATTACCTATTGGTCTTTGTTTTGGCTTCCCATCATGACCTATGACTATGTGTACGTATATTGCCTCCCAAGGTTGTGCAATGAACAACCTGAAAAACTCTGAATACTGGTCCTAACTGAAACAAACAAATATACCTACTCCCAGTTTACATTACAGACTTTTGCCTGTGTGAAGACAGCTATTGGTTGGGTTTCCACTTCATTTTGACAGATCCTTGCTACTATTGCTGAAATTGCTTCCCACCCTACTGCTTTCTGCCATAAACTTGAATAGCTTGGGAACATCTAAGAGTATAAAAATAACAATCAGTTGAAAATATGAACAGATACTTCTCCCAAGAAGACATACAAATAGGCAATAGATATATGAAAGATGCTCAACTTCACAAGCTATTGAAGAAAAGGAAAATACAAATCAAAATCACAATAAGATACCAAAATACAAATCAAAATCACAATAAGATACCACCTCATACCTGTTAGAATGGCTACCATCAGCAGAACAAGTAATACCAAGTGTTGGAGAGGTCTGGGGGGAAAAGGAACCCTTATACACTACTGGCAGAAATGTAAGTTGGGACAGCCACTATCTAAAACAGTGTGGAGTTTCCTCAAAAAAATTAAGAATAGAATTACCATATGACCTAAGAATCCCTCTTTTGGGTATTTACCCCAAAAATTTGAGAACATTTATTTGTAAAGATATATGTACCCCGATGTTCACAGCAGCATTGTTTACAGTGGCCGAGACATGGAAACAACCAAATTTCCTCCAATAGATGATTAGATAAAGAAGATCTGGTACATATATACAGTAGAATGTTACCCAGCCATTAGAAAGATGAAATACTGCCACTGGTGACAACATGGATGAATCTTGAGATTATCATGCTAATCAAAATAAATTAGACAGCAAAAGTTGAGAACCATATGATTTCATTCATATGTTGGATGTAATACTGAAAGCAACAAAGAAACATGACAAACAGAGACTCATGGATACGGACAACAATCTAGTGGTTACCAGAGGGAAGGGGTGGGGAGGGGTGGGGAGGGGATCATCATGAAGAGATGATCAGTATAGTGATACTGATCATCTCTTCATGTGACAACATAAATTTGTCACAAATATATGTTGATGGAAAGAAATTTAACTTTGGGTGGTGAACACCCAAATGCGATATACAGATGCTGTGTTATTGAATTGTACACTTAAACTTATATGATTTTACTAGCCAATGTTATGCTGATAAATTTAATAAAAAAGAGAAAGAGAGGAAAAAAGAGAAAGAAAGAAAGAGAGAGAGAGAAAGGAAGGAAGGGAGGAAGGAAGGAAGGAAGGAAGGAAGGAAGGAAGGAAGGAAGGAAGGAAGGAAGGAAGGAAGGAAGGAAGGAAGGAAGGAAGGAAGGAAAGAAGGAAAGAAAGAAGGAAGGAAGGAAAACAAAAAAAGAAAAAATGGCAGCATGATATTAAGTATAGATGTTTTAGAATTGGCAATTTATCTAATTCAAATCATACAATTTAAAGATCAGGAAACTGAGGCTCAGAAGAGTGACTTAACCTGAGGCATAAATTATTTGGGGTTCTGCTTTATCTAGGATCCCAATGTCGTGACCCAAGTATTTAACATTCTAAGGTAGTGTTAAGAGGCACTACCACCCATGTCCACCTAAGGAGTCTTTTCTCAGTGTGACAGGAACTCTTTTTGCAGCTAGACCAACAAGCTGTGAGGAATAATTTATATCTCACCATTAGTTCTTACAGACAGAGTAGCACATTACAATCAGCTCTGGAAATAAATAATTTCTAATGTCTGTATACTAACATAATTGGTCTTGAAAAAGTTAAACTCTTTTAGTCGCTATTGTCTCATCTGTAAAATGATGAGAATAGTACTACGTCATTGAGTCGTTCTGAGGATTCAGTGAAATAACCCAAGTCCTGTCAGGCAGATAGTAGGTACTCAATAAATTTTAGCAATGTTTTCCCCTTTTCCTTACCTGCCCTCTCTACTTCTCAGTCATCTTTCTTCTCCTCTTGCCTCTGTTTCTCTTTTTCTCTCTGCTGTCCTATTCTCTTTCCTCTCACCCCTTCTACTTTGTTCAGTCTCCTGTTATCCTCCATATCTTTCCCTAAGTTTCCCATTCATATCCATTTGCATCCCTTTATCTCTTGGTCATAACATGAGAGTAAAGCTCATTTAAAAATAGGTATGGTACTAAGAAGGGTTCTATATTTCTATCCTCAAGTTTATAATGCAGTCAACTGAATTTTTATTCACTTAAAAAACAAGCCCACAAATTAAACATAGTGGTTTTTTTTTTTTTTTTTACTTGACAAATTCTTTGGTTTTTCTTCTGAGTTAGGGACCTTAAAAATTTCAAATGTATCCTTTCCATGATAAATTATATTTTTAACAATTAAATAATACTAAAATTTTCAGAATAAGTTAAAGCCCAGAAAAGTGATGGAGCTGCTCCAAGGAGAGTAGTATTCTGGTCTCTACATTAGTGGAAATATAATAATCAGATCAATAATAATAATAACCGATGTAGTGCTTCAGAGTGCCAAGTACTTTTCTTGCATTAATTCATTTTAAGTATACAACAACTTGATGACATTTATACTTTTATTACCCTCATTTTTAAGGTAAGAAAATTGAAGAACTGGAAGATTAAATAATTTAAACAAGATGGTACTGCTGTAAATGTTGGAGCCAAAATTTGAACCCAGGCAGTCTGGCTTCACCATTTATATCTTTAAGTTTGAAGTTATACTGCAGACAGAGAGTTGACTTTCTCTCTAATTAGGTCAGGCCCCAAACTGAGCTCAGGTCTCAGTGGTTGCTCCAGAATATTGATATAAGAAAAAGAACATACTATCTGGAGTCAGAACACCCAAGTTTCAAGTTCTGCTTTCTAGCTATGTGCCCTTGGGCCTCTTTGTAAACATTCTGTGCTCTAATTCTCTTAATAGTAAATTGGATATAGGAGCATATATCTCAGGAAGCTGTGATAAGGATTAAATTAAATAATAGCGAATATAAAGTAGTTGTATAAAATTCATAGGCCCTCAATACAACTCAGCCTGCAGAGCCAGCCATTTAACTGAATGTTGAACTTGAGCTCCAAGTCTATGAAAGCCAGGAATGAATACCTATGGTGTACAGAATATAAGATGATCCCCAGTGACCCACATCCCTATATAATTCCTTCCCCTTAAGTGTGAACAAGACCTAGGGCTATGATGCCATATCACTCCTATGATAATATTACTATATATGGCAAAAGAGATTTCACAAATGTAATTGAGGTCCCTAATCATTTGACTATCTTGGCCTGACCTAATCCAGTGAGTACTTTAAAGGCACAAAAAGATTGTCTTGCTGGCCTGGACTAAGTCAACTTCTATACTGTGAGAAGACCTATGGAAAGGGCCACATGGCAAGGAAATGAGGGCAACCTGTAGAAGCTAAGAGTAGTCTCCTTTGCACAGCTAGCATGATAGGAGATGTCAGTCATACACCTGAATTCTTTCAATAGTCACATATGCTTGGAAGAGGAGCCCAAGCTTCCAAAAGAAATGTGGTCCAGGTGACACCTCCACTGTAGCCTTGTGGGCCCCAGAATAGAAGACTCCACTAAGTTGGGCTCAGACTCCCAACTCAATGGAACTCTGAGATAACAAATATATGTTGTTTTAAACTCTTAAATTTGTGGTAATTTGTCACACAGCAATAAAAAAAAAAATCTAATGTGGACACTATGGAATTCTGGATCCTGAAATTTATTTATGGGTGGGCTGTAGACTGGCTTGTCCATTGGGGCCTCTGCCAGTACTACCAAACTCTAAACGTCAGAAATACTGATCAGGCTTCATGGCTAGTCTCAGCCCTTCATCCACCTTGAAGCAAGAGTCAAAAAACAGTCAGAAAAAAAAGACAAAAAGCAGTCAAAAGTAGGGAAGAAACCAGTCCCCCAAGGGGAGGGACAGCAGAGACAGGGACCTCCTGAGATGTGTTATTACATCTGATGGCTGGAGATGTGAGTCTGAGCTGAAGTGAGGGAGAGAGCC
>NW_011888865.1:196004-221094 GCF_000151845.1 Pteropus vampyrus | reverse complement strand
AATATAAAGTAGTTGTATAAAATTCATAGGCCCTCAATACAACTCAGCCTGCAGAGCCAGCCATTTAACTGAATGTTGAACTTGAGCTCCAAGTCTATGAAAGCCAGGAATGAATACCTATGGTGTACAGAATATAAGATGATCCCCAGTGACCCACATCCCTATATAATTCCTTCCCCTTAAGTGTGAACAAGACCTAGGGCTATGATGCCATATCACTCCTATGATAATATTACTATATATGGCAAAAGAGATTTCACAAATGTAATTGAGGTCCCTAATCATTTGACTATCTTGGCCTGACCTAATCCAGTGAGTACTTTAAAGGCACAAAAAGATTGTCTTGCTGGCCTGGACTAAGTCAACTTCTATACTGTGAGAAGACCTATGGAAAGGGCCACATGGCAAGGAAATGAGGGCAACCTGTAGAAGCTAAGAGTAGTCTCCTTTGCACAGCTAGCATGATAGGAGATGTCAGTCATACACCTGAATTCTTTCAATAGTCACATATGCTTGGAAGAGGAGCCCAAGCTTCCAAAAGAAATGTGGTCCAGGTGACACCTCCACTGTAGCCTTGTGGGCCCCAGAATAGAAGACTCCACTAAGTTGGGCTCAGACTCCCAACTCAATGGAACTCTGAGATAACAAATATATGTTGTTTTAAACTCTTAAATTTGTGGTAATTTGTCACACAGCAATAAAAAAAAAAATCTAATGTGGACACTATGGAATTCTGGATCCTGAAATTTATTTATGGGTGGGCTGTAGACTGGCTTGTCCATTGGGGCCTCTGCCAGTACTACCAAACTCTAAACGTCAGAAATACTGATCAGGCTTCATGGCTAGTCTCAGCCCTTCATCCACCTTGAAGCAAGAGTCAAAAAACAGTCAGAAAAAAAAGACAAAAAGCAGTCAAAAGTAGGGAAGAAACCAGTCCCCCAAGGGGAGGGACAGCAGAGACAGGGACCTCCTGAGATGTGTTATTACATCTGATGGCTGGAGATGTGAGTCTGAGCTGAAGTGAGGGAGAGAGCCTGAAGCTTTAGGGAAAGTGGAAGATGAGGGCTAAGAGGCCAGGCGAGAAAGCATATGATAGTTTAGGTGAATTTCTTTGGACAGAAATCTTTTTCCCACGCAACCTTTTTTTAAGTATAACCCCTTGTGCACATCTGTTTACGAATATAGTAATTGTCCTTTTGGAATATGTATAAAATTGCAGAAGAGTAGACAAAAACTACACAAAACACAACATAATGATTTTTATACTAGAGTCGATAACTATTAACATTTTTGTACATTTATTTCTGCTACTTATTTTTTTGCTTTTAAAAAAATTATTTATTTAAATTAGTTTAAACTATACAGTACATTGGTTAGACATCTATATAGTTCATAAAATGATCTCCCCAATTGCTCCTTCCCTCCCCTGGCCCTGTAGGCATCATATTAATGCTCACTACATTCCCTTTACCTTGCTCCCCATTCCCATGACAAACTATCAACTACTAATTTGTACTTCTTTAACCTTTCACCCCATTCTCTCAGCCCCTCTGTCAATAAATTTTCCACTATATTTGTGAATATTTTTTGATTAGTTCTTTTTGTTCCTTAGATTCTGCATATAAGTGAAATCATATGGTATTTATCTTTCTCTGTCTGACTCTTTTTACTCAGCATAATAACCTCTAGGTCCATCCATGTAATTGCAAATGGTAGGATTTCATTTTTTTAGTGGCTGAGTAATATCCCATTGTATATATGAATCATAATTTGATACTTTTTATTTAGTTTAGATTATGCTCTATATAATATTTAACATTTGTTTAACTTCACATAATGTTATTTCAGAAACCTTTCCATATATCATTAAAAAAACCTTTACAAATATTTTAATTGCTGGTTAATAATATATTTACTATTCATATTGTTAGGAGTTTAGATTATTTTCAGTTTTTTTAGCATTTTAAATAACCGAATCTTTGGGAAGACACTATTGACCCTGTTTTTTTTTTTTTTATCATTTCTCTCAGAATATATTTCTAGTAGTAGAATTTCTGAACTAAGAAGTATGAACATTTTAAAGAATTTTGACACATGGCACTAAATTTTTTTCCAGAAAGATTGTACCAAATTCTACATACAGCAACAATGTTGGAGAGGGCCTATATTATGATATGTTGTAAGCATTACATGTGCTTAGGCATATATAGCTTGGGACTGTTTACCAAGGCAAACAATGGCATATTTCTTTGCTATGCCTTTATTTGATTAAGAGTAAGATTGAACTTTTAAAAAATGTTACTAGCCATTTGTATTTTTCCTTCTAGAAGTAGTTATTAAAATTTGATAGCATAGCCTATCTTTAAAGTAAGAACATTTTGGAACGAAAATTAGGTTTTCTTCCAGGGAAAAATAGATATAATTCCATGCTTTAAAAAATGATTTTTATTTCTACTTTTGTATCTGAACCATAAAAATGCCCTCTGTGTGGTTTCAAGTCCCTGAATTGCTGAGGACCAATAATGATCTGTCATCCTGGAGAAGAACTATCACATGATAGCCTCTGCTTGGTGATGCAGCAATGACATTTTACACAACAGTGCATTTATTAAACCGATCCACAGCATGAAAGCAGCATGCAGTAGCAGGCAGAAAAGATGGCTACTTGCCAATTTCCTGACAAGTGACACAATTTAATTTCTTAGCCCTCAGCACAATCATTTCTATTCCCAGACAAGATGGGGAAAAAAAAAAAAAAAGCCTACTGCTTCATATGTTCCTTCTGTGTTTGTTTACAGATAAGGTTGTTTTTTTTCTTATAAAAGTCAGGATAACATACATGTTGATTTCAAACAAGAATAGTATTTATCACACTGAAGTTTTACTATACTGATCAAAGTTGAGAGGTCAAGGACTAATATTTAAAGAACACATCTCCTGTGCTTAAACTACTAGATTGTCCTTTTGGCTGTTATTTGACAGTTTACTCTTTTGCTTTGCATTAACTCACTAGTGATTTTAAATAAGAACATGAGAAAAAAGAGCAAGAAAGGGGAGGAAAAGGGACAAAGGGAAGGAAAAGAAAGAAGACAAATCATACGTAATCATTAGGAACTGAAGACATCATATGACTTGGAAATGGAGAATACAAACAGATATTTTCTGTGCCAATGAAAAGCACCAAGCAGAAGGAAGGGAGTAGCTTCTAAGCATCACAGTCTGAAATTTATGACCAAGCCCCACTTTCAGATTGTTTAAGGAAATAAAAGATTTCCAGTTAGTGAAACAGTGTAAGAGATTGCTAAATTCTTGGAATACCTCTCCGTACTGAACTTTCATGAGTTTGGATGATTGCAAACAGAAACCTCATGAGTCACCAAGTCCAATATGTCAATTTCCACTGTACCCAACTGATTTTTGCACCAAATGACTATGATTATGCTAAATTTTCCATTCAAAGGTAGAGACTCTCAAAGTCTTCAAAGCCAAGTGAATTTTTCTTTCATTATTGTTTTGAGGCTTAAATAGCACATAAGCCCAAATATTGACATGAACAAGACCTTCATGAGAAGGGAGACTTCATTATCCAGTGAAAATTACACTAGCACCCTCCTTAGAAGGAAGTATGATTGGGATCTCAGTGGACTCATTCTTATGGAGTGAAAGGGAAGAGCCCCCTGTCCTTTAATTTCCTCTATCAATATTATCAGCCCTAAACATGTTGATACCCTGCTTAGACAGAAAAAAAAAAAAAAAGTTACTTAACAAGTTATTTTATGGCGACTGGTAATGACAAGTTCTGAACAATTTTGAACTACACAGAAAAAATTCTAAACAAGAATAATTTCAGCTATGTATCTGGTGGAACACTAGGCACCCACATATAGTCTTTCATAGCTGGAAAGACATTTCCTGCTGTTTCCTATTTTGGTCAAATGTTACGTAATCTAAAAAGAGAAATCACACTGCGGGTTAAATGAAATAGCTTTATGGCAAACATGCTACACTCCCACCTTTTATAAACAAATTGTGCTAAGACTTCTGGATATGTACATGCAAAATAATTAAGTTGGGACCTTACCTCATATCACACACACACAAAATAACTCAGTGTGGATCATAGACCTAAATGTAAGAGCTAAAACTATAAAACTCTTAAAAGAAAATATAGGCATAAAATTTCATGACCCTGGATTAGGCATTGGTTTCTCTATATGACACCAAAAGCACAAGAACAAAAGAAAACACAGGTAAACTGGACTTCATCAAAATTAAAAACTTTTGTGCTTCAAAGTACACCACCAAGAAAGTTAAAAAAAATATACAGAACGAGAGAAAATATTTGCAGTAATATCTCTGATAAGGGACTTGTATCCAGAATATACAACTTCTACAACTCAACAATAAAAAATACAAATAACATAATTTAAAAAATCAGCAAAGGATTTTGTTTTAGTTTTCTATTGCTGCTATAATATATTACTACAAACAGTGACTAAAATTTTTAAAAATTTGTTATCTTATAACTCTAGAGTTCAGAAATACAAAATAAGACGCACTGGAATAAACTGAAGATCTCGACAAGGTGGCTCCAGAGGATCTATGGGAGATGCTTTTTCTTGCCTTTTCTCAGATTCTTGAAGCCACCTGAATTCCTTGACTCATAACTCTTTTCCTCCTTCTTCAAAGAGCATCACTCCAACCTTTGCTTCTGCCATCATATCTTTTCTCTGATAATAACTCTACTGCCTCCTTCTTACAAGGGCTCCTGTGATTACATTTGACTCACACAGATGATCTAGGATAATTTTCCCATCTAAAGGTTGTTAATTAACCACATTCCTTTGTAAAATCTCTTTTACCCACAATGTAACATATTCTCAGGTCAGAGATTAGGACTTGGTCTTCTTTGGGGGGACATTATTCAGCCAACCACAGATTTGAATAGATATTTCTTTAACGAAGATACATAAATGGCCAACGAGCACATAAAAAGATGTTCAACAGCATTATTCATTAGGGAACTGCAAATCAAAACTACAATGAGATACAACTTCACACCCAGTCTGATGGATATAATCAAAAAGATAGGTAGCAATGAATGTTAGCCAGGATGTGGAGAATCACAACCCCCACGCACCACTAATGAGAAGATAAAATGGTACAGCCACTTTGGAAAACAGTCTGGAAAACATTTTGGAAAACAGTTTCTCAAAATTTAAGAGTTGCTACATGAATGACAATTCTACTCATAAATCTATATTCAAAGAGAATTGAAAACATTTGTCTGCATGAAAGAACTTGTACCTGAATATTCATGGCAACATTACTTATAATAGCCATAAAGTAGAAACAACCTAAATGTCCATTAACAGATGAGTGGATAAACAAATTGTGACACATGTGTACAATGGAATATTATTCTAACATGAAAAAGAATGAAGGACTGATGCATGCTCCATCATAGATGAACCTTAAAAACAGTATTCTAAGTGAAAAAGTCAGATAGAAAAGTTCATATATTGTACAATTGTATTTCTACAAAATGTCCAGAATTGAGAAATCCATATACATAGAAAGTAGATTAGTGGTTGCCGGGGACTGACGATGAGGATAGGATTTCTTTGTGTCATGATGAAAATGTTCTAAAATAAGTTAGTGCTAAACGTTGCACAACTCTGTGAATATACTAAAGTCACTTAATTTTATACTTTTAAAAAAGGGTGAATTTTAAAGTATGTGATTATTATATCTCAATCTATTATAAAGAATGTCCAGTCATTCTTTTCTGGCATAAAATATTCATTCTTATTTACAAATTTAAGGATTTTTTTTTCTAGTTTCAGAAAGCTCACAAATTCTTCATATTGCTGTCAAGTTATAGGTAGAATTCTTCTGAAGTTCTGTTCTTTAGGCAAGTTCTTTATTCTTTTTATCAAGTAGAGAATACCTTTGTTTCGGGCTCCATTGCTGTGTGGTCTAAATCATCTTTAAAGTAGGCAAATATCACACAATGTTCCCATTTCATAGATACACTAGCAGATATTTGACCTATGTCCCAGTTAATAAAATATCAGTAATTTATAAAAATGAGTTTATGAGTAAAGCTTATATTTTTAAAATTCAAACACAAATCTCTGAAGTGCATTAAACTTAGGAGGATTAATTCAGACTGTGTTTTTTAAGGTCCAGTTATCCAAATATAATTAAGGAAGAAAAAATATGTTGATTCCTGGCAAAGAAAAAACTGGATTGTTAAGACAATCTTAAGGTTGTCTGCATGAGGATGTAAATATTCTGATTTAATCCTAGCCACTGCTTTCTCTGTATAAGGACAAATTTCTGGCATTACTTGGAGGTCTAGACTCAAATTTTCAGGTCAGGCTGAAAGTTAACAAGATGCACCACTCTAGTGAAGATAAGAGAGAGATCTGGCGTTCTCTACCACTAACTGGCTCAGAGACCTTGAGAAGGTTACATAACCTTCTTAACCTTAGCATCTTTCTCCATAAAAGGAATATGCTTGAGGATCCTTGGGAATTTTTTATTTTAAAATCAATTTCTGATCATTTGACTTTTGTTGACAATCTGAGACATTTGGGAATGCTATTATCACACCCAGGAAATCAACCCCTTGTTTTGATTAAACCTATAGCTCTGAGACATTGCAATCTTCATTACATTCCCATAGCAAAGAGCTGATCACAATTTTAAATGCTGAGAAGGCATTTACTATTTATGTCTAATAGTATCCCAAGAAGGCATGTTGTTATTCTAATACTCTGAAACTATATTTGGTATTGATTTTAGCAAATAGCTCTTTGGAAACTAGACCAAAACAAAATGATTTGGGAGAAGCGGGGTGGGGGGAAGACGCTCAAATGATCTGGTTTCTAGTTCAATGGTAATACCATTATTTTTAAGAATGGTTTTTCTGAACCATTATAAATTATATCATTATTTAGAAAGGGCTAATAATATGTTCAGCTTTGTGAAAGCATCAGGTCATTGCAAATTGGCTTAATAGTTAGAGATACTTAACATTTATCCAGCTCCTATGCAGGTGTTGTGGCAACAGTAAAAGGGTGACTTACACATCATCTTCTGAGTGAGTTTTCACACTGTCCAATCCAAGCTGGGCAATTTTCAGTCACAGATATTTCTCCATTATTCCATAGCTCCCATCCACCCACCTCTGCGCTTTAGTTTTCGAGAGGAACCTGAGGCTGGGAAGCCAAGGTAGAATTAAGAATTGAGTTCTGCATCAGGAAATTTCAGCACAGGGAGAACATGCCTCAGTCCCCAGCTCCGAGCCCCTTCCCACCTCCTCTTCCTATTCCTAGCCCCTTCCTGTACCATGAGGTGCCTGGATTGGTGGGGGGTGAAGAGGGTGCTGCTGTAACACTTGCACATCCAAGCTTCATCCATACCCTCTGCAAATAATTGTCCTTTGACCAATTTTGAGCCTCAGGTTGTACATAAAGGTACACCATCAACCCTTAGGAACTTGAACTTGGAAAGAGGTCCACACAGCTACTGAAGGGTGCTGCAGTCAGGGAATTCCAGAGTATGCTTGCTCCGGTAGAAGGGAAGCAGATCCTAAATGGTCACCTCTACTAGGCTTTGTGGACTCCCCATGAAGTGCTCATGAATGAACATTAATATCCTTTGCAGGTTAATTGGCAGGTACAATAGGGAAATATACTTGTTGAGTTTTAGGGCCCAGTAAAAATAAAATGAATTGATTATGTATGTCATTGGTAGAGTTCTTGGCTTTTAAGATTTCTCATATTGAATTTTGTGAGAGTAACTTTTTTTGTGGTGGTAACTTTTGCCTTCAACCCAATGTACAGAGAATAAATTTTCCTTTGTCTTAATGATAACACATTTATATTTGCTTTAGATGACTTATTTATTTTCTTGACAGCTATATCTGAAGAAAAGAAACATGGGAATCTCTAATCCCCCTTAATACATCACTAGTCTGTGTGTCTGAAATATCATGTCTTTTACTCACTATTTTATTTCTTGTAATATCTTACAGTCTCTTACCATAAAAGATACTTAAAATGAATAAGAGCTGCCATTTATTAAACTTATTTCCATAAGTTTTTGGAGGTTCAAAGAGGTTAAGTTACAAGCAGCTGAGCCAAAATTCTAACCCGATCTATTTCATTTCAAAATCCATATTCTTCCCACCATAGCACATGGCTACAATTATCTTCAGATGAATAACTGAACATATAATTAAGAATCTATGAAGAGTCCTACCAACATCCCATGTCATAGTGTTAAAAATTAAAAATGCAAATATACCCAAGTGATGCTCAAATCCTTTTAGCTTTCAATATTGGTGTTGCTCCAACACTCTACAACAATTTATAAGTCATCCTCAGGCAGGTGACCTATAATTGGTTTGTAAAGACCTAAATGTTATCTGAAATCCACCCAAATAGTTTTTAGTCATGAAAGTTAGTCTAGTATTTAGAACACAAATATTAGGGCCTCAATTTATTATCCACAATACCCTACTACTAATTAAAATGTTGCTATAATTTCACTTCTATTCCTACTATTCTATTAACTTCTTTAATTATTACAGTCCAGCTTAATAGTAAATGATTAAAGAGAAAGGCAGACCATTGGGTGAGAAAAAAGCAATACTTTCAGAAAACAATGAATTAAAGAATAAATTATTAACTTCTTCCTTTGTTCCATTTGTGTTAAAACACAAATAATCTTTCAAATATTTATCATCCCAGATATAGATTATTATGAAATCACATATATTTTAGAGCTTCATTTAAAGACATTCTATTGATTAACTTATTGGGCCGGATATGAAAGTACTAGAGCTGCTTTATGTGTCATAAATTTATCTCTGCATTCCTACTTCCTGGCATTTGGATTGGACCACCAAATATGCAAATCTGAGTTAAAAAGGGATGAGCAGAGCCACTTTTGTATGAATGTGGGAAGTGAGAGGAAGTAGTCTCTGGATTTTCAGTGTAGTCGGGTAAGACATCTTGCGTGAGCTGATATCACTGTCATCTACTCCAATGACAAGTAACCGAAGTTGGAAAATTAAGTGAAGTGACCAACATAAGGAGTAAAACAAGTATTTACTAAACTGACACTGGCTCTTTCATTTTGCTCTCAGATATTTTTTTTTAATCCATATGTCCTATAAACATATACTGAGTACTATGCTATGTATTAAATACTTGGAGCTGGGAATAGAGCAGAAAGACAAGATAAAAAAAAAGAATCTGTGTCTTTATGGAGATTTCAGTTCAATATAATAATAAACAAATTTAGAGTCAAAATGAGTGCTATGGAAGGAAAATATATAAGTTGTAAAAGGCTTAATAACAAACTCATCTAGTCTAGGATATCCAAGGGAAGCCTTATAGGAAGGAGATATTTAAATTGAGGTATAAAGGGGATGTGTAAGCCAAGTGCAAAAGTCTGGAGGAGTCTTCAGGCAGAGAGAACATGCCTAAAAGCCTGAGGAGGAATAGGGAAAAGGCCATTGGAACTAGAGCTGGTGAGAGATGATGGATAGGCACAAGATGAAAATGAAGTGAATATGAGAAATCAGGCAGAGAGAACCTTGGATGTCATAGTAAGTAATTTATTCTTTATCCTTCTAAAAGCAACATAAAACTTTGAATGTTTCAATGAGAAATTGGCTGAACTAAATTGTTATTTATAAAGATCACTCTAATTACTGGTGGAGTCTGGATTGACTGATAAAAATACATGCAGGGAGTGCAATTTAAGAAGGTATTGCAGTAGTTTAAATGATAAATGATGGGAGCCTGGACTAAGAAGCCAACAAAAATACAGAGAAGTGGACAGATTTTGAAATATACTTAAGGGGTAAACTTGATAAAACTTAATAATTATGTGAAGTGGGATGTGAGGGGAAGGGACATTTCTTTAAATAAAGCATCAGTGCTTTCTCTGTCCTGGGTCCTATATACCCAGTACTGAGTATACTATAATCCTTCATTTCATAGAGTTCACTATCTAGTAAAATTACCAAAGGATGACTGAACTGTGGAGGATAACAATTGGCAAAGACTGGTGAAGAGCCATAGTTGGAAGATAAATTCCATTTTGGACAATGTTAGGTTTAAGATGCCTGTGAGGAATTCAAGTGGAAATGTCAAATAGTCAGTTGAACATACAGATTGGGAACTCTGAGAGATCTGTCTAGGGACATAATTGTGAATCTTTAAAGCCAAGGAATTAAGAGACTGCTTTGAAAACATATAGAAGAAAAAAAGAAGAGGACCTAGGACTGAGTCTTGAATTATTCTAAACATTTTGATATAGGTTAGACCAGAGATTTTTAAATTGAGTAATGCATGTACCTAGAAGTACATGGACATAATTACGAAACTCGGTTCTCAGGTCTTTAATTTGACCTGCCAAGAAGTAGCCTATAGGTTTATACTAATTCTTCTTTCCTATTTTTGTATTTATAATTGCTTTTCTTCCATTTTGCAAACATAAGCATATGTCTTACCCATCCCAAATCTTACTCCATTTATCACTTACTATTATTTACTATTCAACTACTTAACAGTACCATTTTACTACTAGGGGTAAATAATAATCTGAAATATTGTTGCCTAGGAGAGAGTGTCAATGACTTTGATAAATGGATAATGATTTTTTTCTATAAATCATGTGGTTTCCCACTCTGTTCTTAATAAAATTGAAAAGCAGTTGTCATCTGGTAGATTATTACAATAGTGTTGATAATAGATCACAGGATTGGAGGCATATAACTTGAAAGGAACTCAAAGCTCTCCTCCCATTCTCATCTACTTCTTTATGTAAATAAGTTTTCTCAGCATTTACATTTGTAGAAATGAAAAATAGAAATTTGGAATCTTATCTCTTTCTACCCTTAACTCATATTCATCAGTGGGAACATGAGTTAATTTTAAAAAGCTCTACTCTATTAAGAAACAAATTCCCAATACAATTACATTTTTTTGTTTGTTTTAAATTTATAGGTTGAAATTTATAGTATATTTAGGTTATTTTGACCAATGTGTACTATTAATAATCATCATGATAACTCAATCCAGATGAAAAGTTTTAATATTTAGAGTCATATATCATAGGAAGTTTGAGAAAAATCATAGGATTTATATTGGTACATGTACTTCTGTTTCATATAAGTATGTTATGGTGATTCATATACGATATGATAGCATAAAGTATGTTAGGATAGACTGTAGAAGTGAAATAGGAACATAAGTTCAAGGAGAAAAACTATGTAAATTTCCAACAACTCAAAAAGATCTTAACTTGTATTTTAAATTGATGACGTAGATTTCAAATTTTAAATATTTACATTCCACTATATACATTTGAAATAATGATGTAATAATTGAAAATAAAATTTTACAATTCACAATAGGCCAGAAATTATATCTTTTGTTACTATTTAAACTTATGATGATAAAGTTATATGTGAACTTAAAGCATGTAAAACAGAGCATAGATTGATTTTGTTTTGCTCTTGCTTTTGTCTTGTAAGTATTAAGATGAATAGGTTAGAATGGAACTAGGATGACTTAAAAATATGACCAGAGTGGTAGGAAGAAAAGCAGGAGAGTCACAGAAGCCCAGAGAAGGGTGCTTCAAAGAGAAAGTGAGCAACTGGCCTTAACATTATTATGAGTTCAGCTAAGATGAGGACTAAAGAGATTGTGTTGGGTTTGGCCAAAACAAGTTTACTGGTGAATTTAATGGGAACATTTTTTATGTTTTTTTTTTGGTAGAGGAATTGTGAGAGGCTTGGTTTAGAATGAGATAAAGACAGATTGGGAAGGAAGAAATAGAGAGTGTGTATTAATAGCTCTTTTGATAAACTCAATTTGTGAAGAGGAAAGAGACAGGACAGTAGCCAAAGGGAGATGTCAGATTAATGGAAAGCTTTTCAAAAAATAGGAGATAACAGAGCAAGTTTGAATGTTCAGAGAATGTTAAGTAGAGAGATTGGGTTTCAAGATACAGTATACAAAGAGATTAAATGAACAAGCGAGATCTTTAAGAAAATTTGAATTGATGGACCTTTGGTATCAGGAGGGACACTTCCTCCCTCATAACTGCAGGAGGGGAGAGCATGGGTTTGCATGTAGTTAGGAATGTAAAACTGACATAATAAATCGAGGGACTTCTATCGCTTTACTTCTTTTTCCTCTCAGAAGTATAAAGCAAACTTATGTCCTGGAATTAATGTAGGAAAAGAAGGGTTTAGAGATTGTCATTGCAGACTGAATGATAGCAAGCTGACCAGAATATTTAAAGATTATGAATTTATAGTGACTCCATGGATTTCCTCCAGTATTTCAGCATTCAGCTGCTCTGGAAAAAGCAGTGAAAAAGATGGAATCTTGGGTTCAGTTAGAATTGTGGTTTAGTCAGACAGTTGTAACAGAAAGACCAAGTGACAGCAACATAAACAGGAGTGATAAATGGCAAGAAAACAAGACCAGGAGCCTTAAAACTAATGTGTAATTTTTATTTCTGTCACTTATCTGCTGCATGAATTTAAGTGTTATTTAACTTCTCTAATCCTCAGATTTTTCATTAGAAAATATAGCAATGCCTGCCTAGCATGTTTCTAGACTTTAAGAAAATATTTTTAGTTTCAAAAACACTATTCCCAGAGGTTTCTACATTTGTTGCCATCTCCTAGTAGTCCTAGGAGATGTGTGGTTTTACTTTTAAATCTCTTTTTGATCTCTTTTATCTTCTGGAAGCTACCCTCCTCTACTGCCTGGTACCTCTGGCCTCCTCTAATAAGTTCTTCCATGAAATTGGCCGTCATAGGGTCTCCTCATCTACTCATGCTCTGAAATAATGTCCTGTTGTCTATATGGAAAGTTATGCATAATGTATGAATAACAGACACCAACGTTTTTTGTTTGTTCATTTGTTTTTTCTTTCTTTCTTTCTTTTCTTTCTTTCTTTTTTTTTTTTTTGTATTTTAAAAGAGAAAATTATGAATTCAAATGAACTCCAACTACTGAAAGCAAGAAGAAATTTGTAAGCAAAGGTGCCCTTCTTGGTGCCTCTAATCCTCCTGGCTAGCTTCCTCAGGCCTCTGAATTTTACTTCTACAGCTGAGACAAATGTAAGAGACTGAGCATACCATTTGAAACGCCATTTCAACCGTTAAATCAGGGAGTTCCAGTTCTGCTTTTGAATTTCTTTTATGAAATATGTATTAGCCTAGGAAGAGATGAGGGGTATGAGTATTATAAGATCACATAAACAATAACAGCTGATTATTATAGCTCAGAAAAGGTCAGAAAACAGCATCACTAATCATCTACCCTCAAAAATGAGTGCCTCCAGGCAACTTAGCATTATCTGCTGTATAGAGAATTGCTCACAGCCTTTGCCAATACTAAATAGTTCCAATAATTATGGGTTCTAATTTAAGGTGATCTTTGAGCTAGAGCTATCAGAATTCAAATTTGGGCAGCAAGATTGTATATACTTATTGTTGACAAGCCTAATCCAAACTAGGTAGATCCGTTATTCATTTATCTCTTCATTTATTCATTAATTCGTTTCCACTATTTATTGAATGTCTGCTATGGGCTTGGTGTTGTCCTAGGCACTAAGTGTAAAATGGTTAACAAGATAGATAAGGTTCCTGCTCTAAGAAACTTATGTTTTTGTCAGTTGAGCAGAAGATAAACACATACGAAATATCGTAAGTGATGAGTTCTATGCAGAGAATGAAGCACAGTGGTATAGAATGAGTGCCTCGTGGCTATTTTAGATTGAGTAATCAAGGTAGACTTCTCTAAGGAGGTGGCATTTAAAGTAAGATCTTAATAACAAAGAGGAGCTTGTCAAGCAGAAATAACAGGAAAACTTTTAAAACTGAGAGAACCGCAAGTGCAAGTTCTCTAAAGCAGGATTGAACTAGGCACATATTGAAAACAGAAGTAGGGTCAGTGTGGCCGATGTGAAGGGGACCGGGGGAGAGTAGAAGAAAATGAGAGCATAGGAGAAGTGAGAGCCAAGTGAAGCAGGTAAAGGGCTTGGATTTTAATTTACATGATATAGGAAGAGCTTGGAGGGCTTAAGCAAAGACTGAGTGATAGGTACTCTGGCTTCCATTAAGAGAATGTATTGTAGAGAACAGGAGCAAACCAGTGAGCCAGTGTGTGCAGAAAGAAGTGGTAATGATTTGGACTGGGGATAGTAGTGGAAATGGAGAGAAATGGATGGATTGGGATATATTATTTGAGTTAGAAGCAATTGATCTTGCTGATGGATTGGAGATGGAGGGTAAGGGAAGTAAAGGAAAAGGAAAATTGCGTGGATGGTGGTGCTTTATTGTGTGAGGAGCTTTCCCAGCCACTGGTGATAAAAAAAAAAAAGAAAATTGGAGACAAGATTTCTTCATGTATAGAATTTAACATTCTAGTGGGGTGAGATAATAAGAAAAATAAATTAAGTTATATAGGTATCTGATTTATTACCGAGCTGTACAAATGCTAAAAATTGTTTCCCTATAACAACCAATGAATTAACTCACCATGAGATTTAATATTTACAACATTTTAGGTGCTGAAAATTTCTTCTTAAAAATTTTCTACATTTCATAAAATGCTGAAATTACTTACCATAAAGCAATATGCATTTGCTGTACATAAGCAGAAGTATACAAAATGTCAGTGGGCTCATAACACACTGCACATTTCCCATGGGGAGGCCTTAAGACACCTCTTATTTTCTTGGTAAATGAAGAACAGTTCAAAGTAAGGGGCAAGATTATAACTAGTTTGCCACACAAAACTTGAGTTCTTGCTTATGGTTTAATTCTTCTCTTTCTATAAAAATTGAGCTCCAAGAATTAAAATAATCATAAGAATAATAAACAAAAACTCAAAATTAAAACCTAAACTCTAAAGGTTGAAAGATGTGCTTAAACTAGAACTGCTCTCCTCTGTAAGTAATACAGGCTGCTGCTTCTGTGATATGATTTGGGACCTTCCTGTAAATCTCCTCCCTAACCCCTGTATCAGGGGCCATGAGTATCTTTCTTATTCCCCTCTGTGTCCTCAGTGCCTTCGCAGTACCTGGTCCTATGTAGCAGATGCTCAATAAATACTGGTTGGAAAAACAAACAAAAACAAACAAACAAACAAATAAATAAATATCGGTTGAATGTGCATACAGGTGTGTATTAGATATACTTCTCAACTACCATTAGAGAGCTTATTATTGCTGACCAATTGCTTTGTTTAGACCTTGCCCTCTTACTGGAGTTTCTTTTTACTTATTTTTTAAATTAAATTATTTTTAATACAAAGATGCCTGTGAACGATAGCTTATTTCTTAGGGTGATTAAATTTGAGTCAATTATATTTATAGCAGGAGAAATGAAGTGACATGAGAAGACACAGCGTTCTCGTGGGACAAGGTCCCTGGAAAGGATGAAGAAAAAGCATGGATACTTGCAGCAAAGATGTCAACTTTTAAAATTCCCCACTTTTAAATTTCCCCACTTTTAAAATTCATTTACTTATCAAACATATATTCAGTGCAACTCAGTGCCAGGTAACATAGTAAGCACTAAAGATACAAAAATGAATAAGAGAATTTTTCCTGTCAGGTGACTCATGATTTATAGGTTTTAATAAACATTTAAATAAAATATTTCCTCTTTTTTCTACTTCCTGAATCCAATCCACTAACATATCTAGTAGATTCTAATTAGCCACTCCTCATCTTTACCTTTCTCTCTATCCTGACTGCTGCTACCACTGGTCTAATCCAGGCTACCGTATCTTTTAACACTATTATATAGTGGCCTCTAATGACAATCTTTACCTTCTTTTACTTTAACTTCAACCCCAAAATCTAATCAAGTCTCCACATATCCACACTCTACCTAAAGAGCACTTTCTAAAACACTATCCTAGCTTTAAGCACTACAATGACTTTTTGTTGCTTTTAAGTTCTAGTCCAATTCCTTTACATCACTTACAAGGTCCTTTAAGACTTGATCTCTGCTCCTCACCTCACCAGGCACTAAGTTATCCCTGGGACACTTGTTCCTCTCTTTATTCACCTGGTTAACTTCTATTTGGCCTTCAGATCTCGGCTACCTCAGTTGCTCTAAGTTTTCCTTGGCCTTGCTAAACTAGATTATATGAACCTGCAACACTCTGTATTTCTCTTGTCATAGCAGTTATCACACTGAATTTTAATAGTTTGTTTTTCTATCTTCCCTGTTAACTTTAAAGTGACTTCAGATTGGGCATTAGTCTTGAAAATGGGTAAGGTGCTCACACAAATATGGAGTCTGGAGGTAACTTTCAGACAGAGAGAAAGACCTGGATCAAGAACTTCCATGATATTTGAAGAAACTGCAATGATATAGTAAGAGGCAGGGCCGGCGAGATGAATTGAAGCCAGATTATAAAAAGACTTATGTGCTATGATGTGAAGGTCTTTGAACTTTATCAAAAAAGGCAGGTGGACTCAGTTAATATTCCACAGAGCCCCATGAGCAATGGACCATAGAATTAGAAAAAGTTACCCATTTCAGGAGGCCCAGGTCAGCACCAGAGCACTTGGCTTGGAGAAGGGGCTTGCCCTGGATTTCTTTCAGTACTCACTAGCTCCTGCCCAGTCATATGTGGGACTCTGAATGCCTTAAGCCCTTTGAGGAGTCACAAATGAGGGCCTTGCAACAGGCTGTGTACTGATTCTCTTCCCTTCCCACTGCAGAAATCACAGAAACTCTGCCTTTGTTCTCTATAAACAATTATATATTATGTGGCTTCTGAGTAAGATTTCATTTGAAGAAACAACTTCTTTGCTTAAATATTAAATATTCTTTGTTTGAAAATCTGCTATAGGAAATGGAGAGCAATTGAAGGTTATTAAATAGAGGAATAAAGCAATCAGGTATATTTTTCAATAACACCATTTTGGCAATGAATTAGAAGAAGGGTTATAAATAAGGGGCAAAGCTAGAGGCAAGAAAACTGGTTAAATTTCCAGAATTTAGGTGATTGACAATAAGGGTAAGATCTTAGGTAAAATAACTGAGGATATGGAAAAAGTCTAAATCAAAACAATTATGTGACAGATTGGATGTGTGTCTGAGAGAGAAGGAAAACTCCCTAGTTTTTTGATGGAATGATTTACCTTAATAGAAAATAAAAAGTATAAAGCTGTCTATGGAGAGGAGATAAGGATAATTTGATATTCTGCTCCATTTGAGATGTACTCCAGACTCCCAAGTAGAGATAGTTGTCAGGCTGAATTTGAACTTAGATTTACAGAACACTAGAGCTAGAAGAAAATTTAAAAATTATTGATCTCAACTTATACAGAAATGTGAAAAAAAAAATGACTTAATTAGGTAGATAGTGGAAGAACTAGGATTAGAATTTACATCTTTATAACTTAGTATTCTTCCCACCATACCATGCTCCTTGTGGTTTTCAACTTTTCATCGAAATGTTCATCAATATTATAAAGTTAAATCAAATTAGAATGGGAAAATGTATAGTTATTAATTTCACATATGCTGATCTATATCAATTTATGGGATTAGAGTAGATTTGAGTATAGAAAATCAAATCCAACATTTTAAAATGTATTTCTTAATGTGTAATACTCACTTTTATGTTCCACATGAGTACCAAATGATATATTTCATCTGCATGATATATATATATGCATGTATATATACATATATATGTGTGTGTATGTTTGTATATATATACATATATATATTTATATATGTATGTATATATATCACATCTTCCTTATCCATTTATCCATTGCTGAACACTCAGATTGTTTCCATTGGCTATTGTAAAAAATGCTTTGATGAACTTAGGGGTGCATATACCTTTTCAAATTAGTGTTTGTTATTTTTGGATAAACACCCAGAAGTGGAATTGCTGAATCTTATGGGTAGTTCTATTTTTAATTTTTTGAGAAACTTACATACTGTTTTCTATAGCAGCTGCACCCATTTATGAGGATCCACTGTGTGTGTACTTCAGGCATTATGAGCAATGAGGACTTGAGTGATTAAGAAACATTTCGTGAAGCTATGGAGTGTGAGCTTATCCTTGAATGTGGCTGGTTTTGTTTGGGCATATGAGAGATAGAAAGTACCATGAAATAAAATTCAGAGGCAGGAATGAGTGCATTATATTCTCAGGACAGTGAGTATGTGGATTGGCTGGAGCAGGAGTCTGAGAGGTATAAAAAGGGGCCAAATTTAGAGAACTTTCCATGATGCTCATTCATTCTTGAGTTACAACCATGTGCCAGAATACAAAAATAATAAGAATACAAAAATAAATTACAAACAGCTTTTATTTTATATAAGTTTTATTTTATATAACTTGATGAATTTTGAGAGGAGAGGAGATGATGATGGGGTTGCTTTAGGACGTTGAAGCTGAGCTGTGGTTGTGTGTTAGGATTATGTGGAAAGGGACTGCTTAATTTGGCCTCAAGAAAACCAGCTAGAAAGCTTCTGCTGTAATCTAGTTGAGACGCACCGGGAACCTGTTTCATGAAATCGGACATGCAGTCCTGTCTGTGGACAGATCATTGGCCTGAGTGGACTAAGTAATCTCCAGTCCTATGATCCTTTCCCTGTAAAATTCCCATTCATGCCTCTTTTTCATGTTGTTTTCACTAATTTACCTGGCTCGAGATTTGTTACTGGCATCTCTGCTTTTCTGGGAAAGCGCCGAAAGACCAATCACTGACGCTGAAATAGCAATTTCTTACCCCATTGTGGAAAGCTGTGATCTTTCCCAGATGACAGCTGCAGAAAATCCTGCGAGCATTTTATATAAGGGAAATGAAGTGGTAAATGAAAAGAGAAAAACAGTATATTCACTCTAGGAGATGGCTTCTACGGATCATAAACTCAAGTTACTCTCACCCAGAATTAGAGACAAGAGCAGAAGCCCTATTTTTAAAATGTAGAATGAAGTGGCTATCAATTGGTCTTTGCCAAAGGAAAAGAGCTTCAGATATAAAATGAGTGCTGGAAAATGACTCACATATGCACAGCCTCACATGGTGTGGCAGCTGTAGTCTCCTGGTCCAGATTCCCTTAGAGATTTTATTCCAAATAATGAAAAGCTGCAACACTGAGGGGATTTGATCCAGACCAGAGCTCAGGACTTTTATCACAGTCGATTGGGACTACATAAGACTGAGTACACCTGTTCATTTTAGAATGAGCCATGCACGAGCCAAGTAGAGTGACCCTTCAAAACCTAGAGCAATGGTTTTCAGAATATGATCCCAGACCAGCATCGCCAGCATCACCTAGGAAGTTGTTAGAAATGTGAATCCTCTCTCCTGCTCCAGACCAGCTGAGTCAGAAACTCTCTGGGAGTGGGTGGAACCCGGCAATCTGTGGTTTAATAAGCCCTCCAAGTAACTCTAATGCATGCTAAAGTTTGAAAACCATTTATCTAGATTTTGTTGTTTGGCTAGGCTTTACTGCTTTGCAGTGTGATCCTTGACCCTACTGATGGTCAACAGTTAGGTTGATTCTTAAATAAGTCCCCAAATTATTTTTAACAAACCAGAGAGGTGTGATGCACTACATGAGTTTTGAGATTACCTAGACACCACTTACCATTATTATAGACCTCTTCAAACTTCAGTTTCTGTTGCAGAATGAAGGAAGCAATATCTACCTTTCGATGTTTCTGTTTTGATTAAATAATATCACAATGCAAATACCTCCTATTATATGATAAGCATTATGCCACCTGAATAAACCAAAGACTACACAGTTCGGTATGATAAGCACGGTTCACTGCTTTTATAAATACCATATTTTGTAAATATAGTACACTTAAATTTGAATAGCAGACAAACATACGTAATTTTTTTAGCATAAGTATGTTCCAAACATGGTATAAAATGTACTTAACACTAAAAAAATATTTATCAGAATAATAATTATTTTTTTGAAATTTATATTTAACTGACTGGGTGTCCCATAATCTTGAGAGCTTTGCTGGTTTCCCTGTAGGTCACATAAAATTTATGGATTTATTTATTTTAAACAGATTCTGTTTTTTTTTTTTCAGATGATTGATTGTTCTCTTCAAGTGCATGCAGTGTAATTCCCCAGCTAGTGTTTTCTATTTGATAATGTATTAATGCATTTCATCTAGCACATTAAACATTGATCAGGTTTCTCCATGCTGTGGCCCTTTGGTCTATAATTAATTCATCTATTTGACCAAAGAGAGCAGTACTAAGTGGAGACAATAAAGGATAAACCAATTAGGGGATGCCTCATAATAACCAATAGCTGCTGCAAAGTTAAGTGTCAGACACAAGACCTAAAACCTCTTTTTGAATCAAAGCTTGAGAGGTCTGAGCATGGCTGGGCATGGTTAGATGTGCAGAGTTGAGCAAGGACAGAGTAGCAATGAGTTGGTGGGAAATCTTCCAAGTGTGCTGATCTTTAGAAACTTTTGCCAAGACTTCCAGAAAGCTATAGTATGTATCAGAACACCTGATTGATTTGTTTTTTGTTTTGTTTTGTTTTGGGTTTTTTGGTGGTAGAGGAGGAGGAAAATGAAAGGAGAATTAAGTCACACTCCAGAAAATCAGACTTACTAAAAGCCTTATTTTTTTCCCCCTAAATCCCATTCATCATATCTTTTCCTCCTCTCCTCATACAAAATTTCAAAACTTCTTTCAGTATCTTGATTGTAAAGCATCCTTTTTACTCTCCATCACAGCTTCTTCACATCCTTTCTTCTGCAGTCATTCTTTTCTCTTTTCCAAGATTATAATACCTTACTGTTGGTCAGGCATTGTACTAAGTAGTTCACATTCATTATCTCATTTAATCCATATAGCAGTCTTATTATCCCTATTTCCAGATGAAGACCTTGAGGCTTCAAGATGTCAAGTGACTTGTGTAAAGTCACGCAGCTCCTAAGTTCTAGAGCTGGGACAACATTCTATTGTATCCAGATGTGATGGGCTCTCAAGACCATGATCTTAGGTTCTCTGCTGTGATACATAGCCATATAAAACTTTTGGAAGATACACAAAGGTAGAAATAGGCTTCTAAAAATATCTGTAATTTCTAAATCTACAGAGAACCAGAGCTGAAACCTTATCTCTTTTTTTTCCAGTATTTTTAATGCATAATGAAAAGGAATTTTTAAAATTTTAATAGCATTTGGTGATTATTTTTAATGCATTAACATCCTTAAAAATGTACAAAATCACACATATTTATAACAGACATACTTAATATCTATGAAAGAAAGTATATATTAAATGTTATTTTAAATTATATCTTCAAAATGAAACTAATAATTTAAATATTGTTTGACTTTTTAATGATACTAGTTCATGTTCCAGAATACTAAATTGTTTAGTGCAAAATTTAGATGTGATTCTGTGGACATGTTAATAATAAAATGTCTCTTTTGTTTCTGAGATATTTTCTGCAAGGAAATGTACCAGAATATTCAAAAGAAATGAGACTAGGAAAAGATTAAAATTAATCTTTTAATCTCATGGAAAATTCTAGTCAACAAGAAGAGTAGTAGATTTATATCTGAAACAACAAATACTGAAAGAGTGAAACTATCAACTTAATTATATGGGTAGAGTACAGAGGAAATTTGTATATAAATGGCTTTCTAATACAATGGCTCGAAAATAGGAAAAAAGGCTGAACTTTTTACTGGGACAAAGTATTTTTTTGAGTATGAAGCTAATAATAAATTTATGTGTTTCAAAATGAATGCCAGTGGTGCCTTTACTCACAATTAGCTACTGATAGAGAAAGCAAATTAATTTTAAATAGCTATGACCCTCTAACCAAATGCTATTTTAAATTGCAAGAAGTTAAGTGCCCTAGTGTGGCTTGGTAATCTTTCCATTCTGTTTTAAGAACTTGAATATAAACACCTTTTCTCACACTCCCATTTTTTTCTTTAATTTAAAATAATTAGTTCCGAATAACTTGGTATTATCATCAGCTACAGAAAAAGACAAAAACAGATAGAAATCATATGCATGCCCTCACCAACAATGTGATCTTGTCAGTAAAATTTCGTTGTCTGTAAAATAAGGATCAGTGCTTCATATTAGGTCTGATTTAAGTATGACCGAATAAGAATGGTACAGCACATAGTAAGCCCTCTAAAAATGTCATTTTTCATCCTGTTCACCTTATAACAAATCCTTGAGCACCGCATCTTTGACTCACCTGTCGATAGCTGCTGTAACGCTCAGATGTGCAGTGTTTGACAGTTTATACATACATTCATATACATTATCTATCTGATTACTCCTAACTCTGGCTGTGCCTGCTTCCTTTCCATGGGAAACTGAAGTTCAAAGAGATGAAGTGACGACCATGGTCACAGAGCTGATACACACAGATGGGACTCAAAACCAAGCCTACTGACTACTAGCCCAATGCTCTTCTCAGTGCACTAAAGCTGTCTACTTCATCCACTTCATCATTCAGAGAAAAATAGCTGATTTAGGCTCTGATTTCCTCAATCCAGCAATCGACATGGTTTCCACTGTATACAAAAAGAAAAAATTTACTCAAGTTTGTATAGATACAGCATCCAGAATTTTTTTTAATGTCAGGCACTCCCTTTTACAGCCAGCGGTGTTTTAAGTTATGATTAGCATTCTGAGCATAGGGTGATGGTAAACATTATGTTTTTTGCATTATCATGAGATGACAAAATTACCCACTCTCAAAGGACCAGCTGCTACAGGGAGGCTGATACTCTTAATGCCTACATTCTCAAAACTATTTTAATTGGTTACTTTTCTGTGATTTTATTTAGTCAGTCAGAGAGGAAATGTATGTGTAAACCTGTTAAAACCATAGCATCTTTTATCATGAAATGATATCACTAAATCTTAGTGAGTGAAATGTTCCATATCAAGATTTTGAGGTTAATCAGGGTTCTCGCTGAGATAAGAATTTCTATAACTCAGATCTTCAAACAGGTATAGAAAAGTCATGGACAAAAATGATAGAAAATTCTTCCAATTCTTTTTATATAATATTTCTACTACTATGTTATAATTTTGAATTGGTGTACACAATATACATAAATCTGTTCATCACATTAGATGTACAGAAGGTCCTCAAATAGCATCATTTTGTTCAATGTTATTTTGATATAATGTTGAAGAGATGCCATGTGAACTTAACTTTTGTTTATATCAATTAGCCAATGGTAAAATTGATTTTGTTATACATCATTTCACTTAAAGTCACAGAACCTATTGACAACATTGAGGACTTACTATATGTGGTCCTAAGAAGAAAAAGTCCAAATTTTGAAATTCAGATTATATCCAATCTCTACTCAAATAGCTGACAGCTTTATACAAAGAACTTACCCACTTGGAACAACTCTCATTCTATAATGTGGATAATATATCTTATTCTACAAGATTATGAAAATGATTCAATAGTTAAGAATATTACAAATCAACAAATTTGCACCGCTACCAATAACAACCATTTATTAGGTGTTGATTACATATCAGGGTTTGTGCTAATATTTAATATTCCCCCAAAATCTTTATATTAGGTGTTACTATTATATCCGTTTTACAGATGAGACTATGGAGGCTTAAAGAGGTTAAGAACATTACCAGTGTTTATAAACTTTGAAAGTGGAGGGCCTATTAATTGAACTTAGACTTATTCTTTCATTCCTTTAACAAATTATTTGCTAAGGAATCTATCTGAACAAATTGGTCACTGTGTGGGAGAAGGAACTGGGGAATGGAAGGTGAATAAGCAACCAGCCGTATTCACTTTACCCTGGCCTCTGTGGGGAGAATGGACTGAAGGTGACAAGAGAGGATCCAGGGAGAGTAGGTAGAAGACTGTGTATGTAATCTGGATGAGAGGTGATGTTGACTTCAACCAGGTGCTAGCAGTGCAGATGAGGAAACCTGGATAGACTGCAGATATCCTTTGCAGGTAGAGCTGAATGTGTGGTGGTGTTGGGAAAGAGGAGTCAAGCAACATTTCTTACACTGAGCAATATGGTGGGGAGCACTAGAACTGAGATGGGGAACACTAGAAAGGATATACAGAATGAGGGATACATCTTTTTCATTTCAAGGTTCATACTTTTAATCATTACTAATATTATCATTAATTATTATCATAACCATAAAAGAGATTTGAAGTCAATGGCTACATAGCTATAAACTACCTGAAAAGCTTTCGGAAAAGTCAAATTATTCTTTCCCATGAGAAAATGGCAAAAAGGAAAGTTTAATGTAGAATTTATCATAATTCTTAGTTTCAAAATGAGTACCTTGGCAAGAATTGTCTGAGTTTTTTTTTGAGGGGGGACGGGGAGGTGAAATCTGAGCTTTAATACCTATAATATTGTGAGATGAAGTTGAAAAAACAAAGACAAAAACAAAAACACTGTAAGATAATTTGCCAGAGAACTAAGAAGTTTATTTTTGGTGATGGAGTTGTATATATATTTTTCTTCTGTCTGCATTGTTATATTTTTCAGATTTTCTAAAATGATCACATATTACTTTTATAACTAATAAATTAAGAATTCAAGAAAATTAATTTATAGTTACATTTGCTATGTCTATATAAAAGTAAAATTGTAACCCTCAGTCTAACCAATTAAAATCAATCAAAATGATGAGATAACTGGCAGAGACTTTAAAATATGTGTCCTTTTAACTACACCACTTGTGATGCAGTCCCATTCAGAGTTGACTGAAATTCAGGATAGGACTTGACTATAGTGTAGTTAGTATGCAGAAGCCTAAGGAAACTGTTTGTTTTTCTTTTTTTAATTTCCTTCATCTGAAATACTCTTTCCAAACTTAAGCATTTTAAAATTGCTTATATTCTTTGCTCTCTCACTTCTTAAGGTTAGATGATCACAGTATTCTTTAAGAAATCCTCCTAGCTACTTCTGACCTTCACGTCTTTTTTCTTCCTTTCAGGGTCAACGACTGTATCTTACGGGTGAACGAGGTC